>NC_134471.1:46203022-46362730 GCF_964194025.1 Convolutriloba macropyga
GCTTGTTGTCATATGTTCGATGATTGCGCTATAAAGAGAAAATGATTTTCGGAGCGCTCTTCTTGTTTTCTTCTGAATTAGGCAATGTGAAGAACTAAAATTAAATCCTTAAGTTACGATAATCAAAAATCTGATTGCCTGATTGCCTTTCATAAATTTTCTTTGCTTGTGTTTTCTTTGTGTTCAGTCTCTAGTTTCTGTTGCTGGGAGCTCTTTCTCTCTCTCTCTCTCTCTCTCTCTCTCTCTCTCTCTCTCTCTCTCTCTCTATCTTTGTCTTTTTGCTGTTCTCTTTTTGCCCTTTAAACTCCTTGTTGTCATATATTCGATGATTGCGCTATGATGATAAAAATGATTTTCGGAGCGCTCTTTTTGTTTTCTCATGAATCAGGCAATGTGATGAACTGAAATTACAACCGTAATTTAGGGTAATCAAAATTCTGATTGCCCGACTGCTTTTTTTAAATTTTGTTTGCTTATATTCTCCTTGTGTTCAGTCTCCAGTTTTTGTGCCTGATTGCCTTTTATAAATTTTGTTTGAATATATTTTCCTTGTGTTCAGTCTCCAGTTTTTGTTGCTTGCCGCCCTCTCTCACTCTCTCTATCTCTGTCTTTGCCATTCTCTTGCTCTCTCTTTATTTCCTTTTTAAACTCCTAATTGTTATCTTTCTCGTCTTTTGATTTAATTTATTCTGACTCTTGCTTTTTCTGTATATTGTTTGAGTTGGATTGGTTGCTGTTCTTGCAGGTAAATGTAGAATCAACTATTTGAAGTTGTCTTAGGTTGGTTGTAGAATCAGCCTTTTTCTACATTTGTGAATTTGTGCATATAATATTGTATAGTAATAATTGATTTTTCAAATTTTTCCTAATTATTCGATGGTGGTTCTTTGATGAGAAAATTTTTTCTTGGAAAGTGTTTTTGTTTTTTTTCCTCAATCAGGCAAAGTGATCAAATTATAACCGTAAGTTGGCAATGAAAAATCTGATTGCCTGATTGTCTTATGTGTTTCCTTTACTTCTCTTTTCGTTGGGTTCACTCTTCAGTTTTTGTTGCTTTGAGCTCGCGTTCTCTTTGTCTGTAGGTCTGTCTCGGCTGGTTTTCTGCTTGTTCTTTAGTTTTGTTTTGCTTTTCATTCGTTTCTTGGCTTCTATTCGATTATTGCGCTATTATGAAAAAAATGATTTTCGAAGCACTTTTCGTGTCTTCTCCCGAATCAGGCGATATGATGAACTGAAATTACAACCATAATTTAGGATAATCAAAAAGCAAAATTCTGATTGCCTGATTGCCCTTTATAAATTTTCTTTGCTCATCTTTTCCTTGTGTTGAGTCTCCAGTTTCAGTTGTTGTGAGCTCTCTCTCTCTCTCTCTCTCTCTCTCTCTCTCTTTGTCTGACTTTCTCTTTTTGCTGTTCTTTTTTTGCCTTATAGAAACAAACCCAGGACTGGTTTTAGCATACAATGAGTCTATCAAAATGACTCTAAGAAGAGAGTCGGAAATAAAATTTTATCATCTAAATGTACAAATCATTCTTAGCAAGAAAGAACAACTACGCACGCTAGTGCACGATATTGAACCTAACTGCATTTTCTTTGTTTCACAGAAACATGGCTTTGTGAGTTTGATGATATAAACGTTTTCAATCCGGAAAAAGAAAGATACTGTTGTTTCAGATCCGACCGTATTTCGCCTGCCGGAACGAAAACGAAAAAAGGTGGTGGAGTTATGATGCTTGTTCCAAAGGTTTTTTCTCCAAAAATTTGTAATGATTTGAATCTTTTTACGGGGAATTTTGAGAGTGTATAGGTCTCATTGAAAACACCAACTTGTCCATCCTTACTTATAAACCCAATAAACAAAACAGCACTGATTTTTTGGACCAACTTGCAATTAACATTGATAATGCAATTACGAAAAACGCTAATACTTCTGGGCGACTATATCATTAACTATTTAGATACCTTGGAAAGATCTAGGCTTGAAACAGTAATACTTCCTTATGATTTGCATATAAAGAACCAAACCATTCTTACTCGTTTAAACCGGGGCAACAATACCAAAAGCCTTATTGATTACATTATTACTGACTGTTCAACTATAAACGACACTTTAATTTGTGATAGCATAGTAAAAAGTGACAACTTTGCTACTCTAAGTCTATTAGGGCTTCATGTTGAAACTAAAAAGGTACCAGTCCAGAAGAAAAATATTTTTCGATAAAAAGAACTATAATGCACTTGATTTTAAACACTGCCTAGAACAGCAAAACTGGCAAAAAATGTATGTTCAGAACATCTTGGATTCAATGCTACAAGTTTTCACTGAAAATTTCGAAAAGCGCTCCACTTAAAAATGTTTTATCCGAAATGACAAAAGTTTTTTTACATTAACAGACAAATGGTTAACTAGAAAAGACAACTGATGGTCGATCGAGATAGGTTTTTGAATGATAAAGACTATGAAAATTTCTTTGATCTAAAAAACCAGTTTAGTATTTCTAATGACAACGATTTCAACATATTTAATAGAAATCTTATTGAAGCAGCAGAAAGCGACAGAAAAAAGTGGATGCTGATAAATGAAGTAAGAAACTCTGAAAAAACAAAAGATAGAATCTACAGTTTGAGAAATGTATTTGGTGATTATGTAACCCAAACAAAAAAATGCTAACCTGTTGAACTATCGTTTCTCTACACTTGGGAAATTCCAAGGCCCTCAGCATCCACTACAGACTTCTGGGACAGGCAATCCTAAACAAAAAAAAATTTAGCTTTCACTATGTAACGGAAAAAGACTGTCATGACGCAATTAGGGCACTGGGGAGAAATAAACCGATTGGACCATCGAACATTCCTGCATGGGCTATTAAAGACTCAAGCTCTGTCATTGTTCCTCATTTAAATTTCCTTGTTAACTACTGCATCAAAATATCTTGCTTCCCCAATGAGCTTAAACGAGCACATGTTGTACCACTATACAAGAAAGTTGACCCTGAGGAACTTAATAACTATCGCCCAATTTCCCTTACCCCATGCCTTTCTAAGATCATTAAACCATCTTGAGGGATCAAATTTGTCAGTAGCTTCACGACAACAAATTAATAAGTAAAAATCAGTATGGTTTTAGGAAAAAGTTTTCTAACATCGATTCCTTATTACTTTGCACAGAATTCATCAGAAACAAAACTGACATTAACAATTTTGTCACAGCAGCATTTCTTGACCTATAAAAAGCTTTCGATTCTATCAATTATGACATTTTGGATATCAAGTTAGGCAACTTAGGTTTTGATGAGAGCTCAAAAAATCTCTTAAGAAGTTTCGTTACAAACCGCCGCCAATCCGTTGTGCTACAAGATTGCATATCAGATGAACTAATGCTTCATAGAGGTGTACCAAAAAGAACAGTACTTGGTCCGCTCCTTTTTTAATCTGTATATTAAGGATATGGCAACAAGAGTTGACAATGAAACTGAACTCATACAATATGCTGACGATACCGTTATTTTAACTTTTGATACCTCCATTGACAAAAGCAAAATCAAGTTAGAGCAAAATGCAAACAAACTTATTCGATTTTTTCATGAACATCACCTCACAGTTAATACCTCTAAAACTGAATTCATGATATTTGGTAAGAGCAAAAGAAAAGATTTCAGCGAACAGATAATTTTAGATTCAATTCCAATAGACGAGAAACCTGTTGTAAAATATTTAGGGGTTCACATAGACAGCAATATAACGTTTCAAGAGGAAGTGAAACATAGCTTACGAAAAATGGCCCGAGGAATGAAAACAATTTATGCTAAAAGAAAATCAATTCCACAAAAACTATTGATACTTGTCCTAAATGCCCTAGTAATAAGTCACTTGCACTACTCAGCGGTTATCATTCACGCAATTGAGCAAAATTTAATAATGTCTCTTGAGAAACAGCTTAACTGGTCATTACGAGCAACCCTTTTTAGACAGAAATTTGAATCTGTTCAAGATATTAAATGCAGTTGGAATATTTTACTCGTAAAACTCTTTTTAAAAACAAAAAGATTACAATACTTTTGGAGAATATAAAAACTGGAGAATAAAAAAAGGACAAAAAAATTGTTCTGGATCAAAAATTTTTCTCTATCAAAAGGCAAAACTCGTTTGTTAGATTAGCGATACTAGATTGGAATGAACTACCCAGCGAAATTAAAATCAAACAAGACAAAAAAAATTTTCCCCAAGCAACTTAGAGCTTTCTTCTCCTCAGCTTACAAAAGGAACCCTTTTTTGTTTGTGGAAGGTTACTTGTTCAACATGGCGTGACTTTAAATTTGGAAAATGAGTTAGAATTACTGTTCACTGTTTGGGTTGACTTTATACACTTAATTAATTTTTATTTTGAGATATGCGACATAATTTGAATTTAACTCAAGTTCTCTGTTTTAAAATGTAAATAATGAATCCATTTAAATAATTACACTGCCGGACTAATATCAATTGTACTCGTTGATGTGGATCGGAATTCTGTGTTTTTTTATTATTTTTTTTGTAATTTCTTTGCTTGTAAACGACAGGTAAGATTTAACCATTCACAAGGATTTTTGTCAATCCTGTGTTCGGGATGATTCATGAGTTAATGACTTCAGCAAATATTTCCCGGACTTTGATATAATATAACTTGTCGTTTTGTTTGAGGTATTGATATTATGTCTTAAGGATTCCTCTAGCTCTTTCTCCTAAAGTTGATTTTGTTTCACTGTAAATTTGAAAATTATTGACTCCAGCATCTTTGCAATAATTGGCCATAATGCCAAAACCTTTTTCATTGATCAGCATATCCTTTGGCAATTTAAGCTCGTGTTCTTTTGAACACCTCTTGGCACAAAGCAGAGTTTATTGCCTTGGTTCTCTTGCTACTTGGTTCTCAGAATCGAGAACAGAAATTGACAGAAACGAGAAAAAGATTCTATCGAGGCTCTCTTTTGATAGTTTATCCATCAGTGCAAGCTCTAAGCGCCAAACCTCGTTAATATATCAAGCATGGCTCAGATTCTGAGCAATACTGTATCTTCAAAATTCTGTTTATCATCAGATGCTGTTCTCAGAATTAGATATTTTAGGTATAAGAGGAAGTTTGAGCAACCGGGGATAGATCACTGATTTCAGTGTCTTTTTCTTGTCTTTCGACTGAAAATGACAGTTTGTTTTTTCCGACTGAATCCACGTTTTTAAATAGACGTTGTTCAACCTCAGACGTGTCTCGAGTAGGATTACCTTGCGAGGTTACTCCACTGAGGTCTTATGCTGTCTCAAGAATACTGTATAATCTTAAGGCTTACCTGACTAACTTAAGTTCTATATCTCTAGTCTGTTACTCTTCTATCTGAGCTTCAGTAGACATTGCACGGGCCCCAATGCTAAAGTCTAACGTATATCTCAATACAAAACAAGAGCGGAGAAGAGAGAGAGAAATATAATTTATTATTATATCAGGTCTGACTCTGATCGGAACCAACTAAAAGAGTGAAAGGGAAAACAGAAAAACATTTAAGGAAAGGTATTTCTTCTTTTTAACCAATCAGGAAGGAGAGTATTTCAGCCTTTATTTATTTTCATGAATAAAGTTTTTTCTTCTTTGTTGGATGTCAATCAACATTGACTCCATCTTTCCGGGGTTTTGGGTTTTTTAGAAGTTTTTAAGTACTACAGCCAGTCAATTTCTCTTTGACCTCTCTGAAGTATTTTCGTTTTCTTTTTTTAATGTGTTGCGTTTTGCAAGTTTGTCAGTAGGTCCATTCCCAGACACGGGTTGCCCACAAAGCAAGGATTGAACATCAACAACCACAAAAGTATCTATTCCAGTACCACTTCCAGTGGGTGAAAATCCTTTTGGGTCGGCCCTGGTGCTGATGTCTGAGGCTCTCCTGATGTCCGGTGACTTACTTGACTTACCTGAATTCTTTTTGTTTGCTTATGTTAGCTGTTAGATGTTCTTTGTTACGTAGTATCCCTTCCGATTGGAAAGTTTTTGTTTTATGTTTATGTTTGCATAGAATTCGCTGGAAAGATTGAGAGTAGTTAGGTGACATCAACGAAAAGTTTGGTAATATGGGATTTTTTGGCAATGTTAAATTTGGTCATTGAAGATGAACATGTATTATTGCTTTTGATGTCTCCCCGAGTAATGACCTATCTGATGAACTTAATCATTACGAACTGTTATGTCATACTTCTACAGGTTTTAGCTTTTATAGTTGTTACGGTTTTATGATATGCGTTTTTCGTATCTGTGAATTTTGTCAAGGTTCGTTCCTTTAACATGCTTATAGCTTAATAATGGGTATGTGCAAAAATATCCAATTGCCTTATTCCCATTAACGGTTATTTCATACTTTTACAAATTTAGTAAAGGTATCTGTCCGCGCGATTTATTTTTTAAATGTTCGCCGAAAACGACATACTGATTTACAATCTTCCAAATAATTCCCTCAGGAAAAAAAGAATTTGTTAATTGTTACTATAAAGGGTTGATTCTGTTTTACCTGCTACACATAGTGGTTTAGCTTATAATTATAATTATACAATCGTTAGGTCTCCAGTTATGCACTAATGTTTTGTGGTTTGACTCATATTAGCTGTGTGTTATAAACTGGTTGTTATAAACAGTTATAAACAGTTTATGATCAGGTTATAAACACATTATGAGAAACAAGGAATGATTATACTCAGATTGTTAGATCACGCTGTACTTGTTAATTTAAATTTAAATTGTGAATTTGAAATTTTCGAATGTATAATGTTAGCGTTTTGTCTAATGTACTGATTAGAAGACTTTTTGTATATGTTTTAAATAGATTATGTTGCAGAGTAGATTTTAAACACTGTTGTGTTTCATAATTTCTGTAGTTCGAAACTATGGTTGTGAAATCAGTTTTGAAGTTAGATATATTTGTCATGTCATGACTCAATTCGTTTGCATACGTTATGTACTTACATTTATGTTTTGTTCTTTGTATATATTACATGTTATCCCCAGTTATACATGTTACACACGTTACACACTTTATGTGTACAGTGTACACTTGTACTATTCTACACTGTTTAATGTATAATTATTGCACTATTTGTTCTTATCTGTTTCCATTGTTCATACACAAAATGATCAGGTACTTTTTTTTATTTTTCTTATTCTTATTTACAAAATTGCATATATCTAACTATGGAGAATCTTTGCATATATACATGTACATTTATTTTCTAAGTGTAATCTAAGAAATGTAGAAAAGATTAAAAAATATATCGCTGGTGAAAATTTATTCTATATTGTTGATTAAGCATCAAGTGTTAACACCAATGGTTATTTAGTTGGTGATCAGTATTTATCAATAGGGTTGATAACAGGAAATTTACAAAACCAGGGTGATAGAAGGTTGAAACCGGAAATATTAGCAACAGGAGAATGAATATTCATGCTGAGATGTTACTTGTACATACAGAGTGTGTACCATAGAGTTTGGTACAAATGAATATAATCAGAAATGGGAATTTTCATATACGCTTAGAGGATAATTCATGGTTAGATTTATAAAAAAAATGGTATGTTACCAAGTTTGTTACTTGCTCATATATTGAACTGCGTGTTACAGTTTATCCGTTTGCTGTGTATGGTTAGTTCTATCCCTGTATTGTGTATATTCCTTAACGAAATGTTCATCTTTAGATAGTAGGTCTGCTAATAGATCCGTAATGTCGCTGATATCTACTTCTGTAAATGAAGCTTTGATTGCTTTGCGTATTTCTTTTTCGAAATCTGTTGTTTTACGTCCGTTATGGAATTGTATTCTGTTAAGGAAGGCTCGATTTGCTAAACTTCCTTCCAAATGGTACGTATGGTACTCTTCACAAAGTTCAAGTGCATCAAGAGCTACTATTAATGGTCTTTCAGGTGCTTGTTTTGGTTGAAATATGTAATAATTTTTGATGGGATCGAAATTTCTGAGTGTTCAAGTTGTATATTCCCATTTAAGTTTATATCCATAGTTTAAAAAGTATGGAGAAGTTAACTGGTCATTTATGTGTATATAGCTTTTGTCTGTAAAATTTGCTCTGTCTCTGAAAAAGGGGTAATAGATGAAGTTATGAATTAGTTTTGTTTCTTGAACACGATAGTTATTGTTCTGCACATCTTTCGGAGTTGGATGTAAAAAAAACAAAACTAAGATGAAAAAGTTCGTGATCGAACACACTATACGCTAATACGTCCAGTGACGCCTTGGCCGCTAAATGGTCGAACGTGCATACTAGCGGTACTTTAAATTCGTAAATAAAGAAAACGCTCTGTCAAGCTATAAAACTGTTTGAGAATTGGGTAACTAGCTTGGTGTATCTTATCCCGTCCCATGTTTTTAGTGCTTCTTTTTACTGTGGTAGTATTTTCAGACTGTAAAGGTGGAAAATTTTCAGAAATACGGTCTTTCAAATTGTGTAAAGGTGCCATAACAAAGTTATAATTCTTTGACACAAATGGCATTTCTGCCCAGTTTCGGTATAATAATAGTGGGTTATAATTACTATTATGTGGGTTGTTCAAATTTTTAGGGTCCATTTCGTGGAACCATATTGTTTCCATAACTGTAGAAGTAGGCGTTTGTTCATTGGTTGACAGATGAAAAAACCATTTTTTGTTACTACCGCGGGGTGTCACCGCATATTGAAAGCGAAGGTTATTTGGTTTAAAATGATTTGAGTTTCTTTCAAAACAACGTTGTTGAACACGTTGTTGCAGTCGATGACTATTAGTAGTATAGTCTTCAGTTGGTGGTGGTCTAACTGGTGGTGGATAGTTCGGCATCGGTGGTGATGCATATATTTTACTCGGTTTTGAGTTATTGTTCAATGGTCTGTTATTTTGATAACTATGTGTACTAGTATTTTGTTCTGTTACAGTGTTACTTTTCCTAGTACGGAAAGACTCTAGGTTTTTTCTTACATCCGCGGTTTTTGGTGTGATAGTCTTTTCTGCAATTATACGGGCTTTTTCTTGTGGTGTTGACTGGTTTAATGTTGTTTGTGTGTGTTGTGTGGTTGTAGAATTTTCCACTTCTACTCTCATGGAGGTGACTGTTTCGTTATATTCATCTGTTTGCGTACTGTATTCCGATTCGTTGCCCCGAATCGTTCCAGGGCTGGAACGTCCGGAGCCGGAGCTGAATTCCACCTCCTCTACGTCGTAGCTTAGAGGAGAGTCCGTTTCATATTCCATGTTAGATGCCATTAGCTAAAATATGTAGTGTATATTAAATTGTCTCTTGATCAAATTTGATAAGTACTGTTAGCTATAGAGGTATCGTATGTATACTGTTATATCAATGAAATATTATGACAATGATTATGTATGTGACTTATGTTATGATTATTGGGTTGATATGATATATGTTATTACTTACAGTTAGGTTCAACTAGTTATCCAATGTTATATGCATGATGTAGATGGTTTACAGTTATGTACTTGTTAGTTATACATGAGTTACATGTAGATTTAGCATTATTACGATCATATTGTAGGGTTTGCATTGTTATGATCGCATCCGGTTATGGTTATAAACGGATGTTTAGTGTAAGTTATATCAGTTTGATATATATCAGATGTACACTGTGTCGTTGTTAATTGTTGGTTAGAAGACAGTTGTTGATCAAATTATATTCTCATTTGGTGAATATGTAGTTGGGTGTGTTAGTAGTTAAATCAGTTGAATGTTTGTAGGAAGTTAGATGTTACTGGTATGTGTTTCTATTTTCATATTTCGTAAGTGTCTGTGGAATGTGTATCGCAATACGTCACTTCATTTGTATGTGGTTGGTCCTCGTTATTTATTATATCTAAGCTGTGACTGCGGTTATTCATTTTTTTTGCTGTTAGTTTTAATTGTTCAAAATCGATAGGTGGTGGATTTTGTCTTTCCATTAATTTTACTGTAGGTATTAGTGGTTTTGTATTCGTCGATGTATGCGTGGATTGAGGTGTTTCGTATGGTGTAGATTATTTTATTGGTGGTTGTGGTGATTCATATGATTGTATTCTATCAATAAATGATGTTGTGTGTTGTTGCAATTGAGGTGCACTAGGTAATGGTGGTTGAGTCCCTAGGCATTGGTATGCAGGCGGTGGAGTGATGAGTTGTGGCGGTGGTGGTTGTACTGTGTCACACAGTTTAGTGTTTTCCGATATTGTTTCTAATGGTTCTACTTTAAATGGTTCTACCCGAAACAGTTCTTGTTTGTATTTCCTCTCTGGTAAAGGTGGCTTTTGTTTCTTCGGGGATGATTCCATTGTTCGTAAATGTAGTCCTTTTTCTGTTCTTCTAGTAGTTGTATTATAGTGTTTATAATTTGTGTCTACATAGACTTCTATTGATTCATTGTTGTCATTGTGATCTGTTATATGTGGTGAATCTGTAGTGTGTCTACGAAACTTTTGTCTAAGTTGTCTCGATTTGTAATTGTTATTTCCAAGATGTGTTTTGTTATCATCACTGTAGTGACTTTCATCTTCTTGTATTTGAGCTACTAGTTGGGTTAGTGTCTGTGAAAAGATTCCAAATATTCCTGTGAGTAATATTTCTGTAATGCTTGCTTGTTTTCCAATTGCTTTTTGAATAGCAAAGGCGTTGTAAAATTTTATTATAAGGTTTGTTATAAATAAAATCATGCTTAGCATTGCGTATATTATTGCCATTTTTTCTAATATGTACCATGGCCAACCAAAGATTGATATTACTTGGTCTTTTAACCATTCTCCGTCGATGATCTCTTTCCAGTTAAATCTGGATTGGTCGATTTGGAAGTTATAACCCCTAATATTGAGATCTTTTAGCCATTTATCTGACTTTTCATAGTTTTTGTAAGTTTCTAATAATCCTAGTTGTTCGAGTTCTAGGAGTTTTTGTGCGTTTGCTGAGGTTGCTTCTTGTAATGGTTTTTCTCGATCTCGCATTTACTCATGCAATAGATCTCGTTGTCGTTCTTGGTCCCGTTGCTCTTTACTATAGATTCCGCTTTCAATTACGCTTGCTTTGCTGAACACGTTATCTAGTTCAATTTCTTCAGGGGATATGGTGTTTAGTTTTGTTTCTACTTTTAATAGATATGGTGTTACTCTATATCTAGCTGTTCCTTCAGTGCCAATGGATTTTAATTTGTCGAAATTTCTGTGTGAGCATGGTACTTTCTTTGCCCATAAATATGTTTGTCTTGTTAGTTGGTGTGCGTATTGTACTCTGTTTTTATATGGTATTTTATCATAACATTCTAGAGTCTGTGGTACGTATAGCGGTGATGACTTTTTCGTGCATTTGTACATTTTCATTACATTTACTCCTTCTTGTTTATCAAATATTGATCTATCTCCTGTTAGAATGTATCCTAGGAGTGGTGTATTTTTCTGAATTTGTGTTAATGTTAATTGTCGGAGGTTTCTTGTCTGTTCACAAAATTCTGTTCACAAAACTCTATTGCTTGTAAATTTATTCTGGAGTATATGTTACTCATATAGAGGTCCATTTCATGTGTGTGTTTTCGTTTACAAAACCGTAATAAAAGTGTTTATTTTCCTCGGCTTCGTATCGTGTATTGTCTGAGGTTATTGATTTTGGTTTTATTTTTATAAATTTTTGTTCTTCGAATTTGTTTTTTTTTCTTGTTATTTTCTTTCCTTCATTGCTGTGTTCATATCGACTCGGTATTCGTATAGTATATAGATATCGTATTCAGTTTTATGGATTGGGCGGAGTGATCCGCATTCGCGTTCTACTAATGGGTATACTTCGAATCTTGTAGCTATTTGTGAATTGGTCTCATTCATTTCGATCTTTTTTGATGAATCGTGTGTTTGGACTGATGTCCACTCTGCATTTGTTTCAATCCAGTATCTTTCTTGGTATTTGACCATAAATGCGTCAAATCTAACAAGTTCAAATAATTGACAGTGTGTTTGTGGTTTCCAAACAATTGTTGCTTTTGTGAATGGTGTCGGTTGACACTGTCCTTTTTGGAGATTGCATGGTAGTTTTATTTCTATAAGTGATATCTCTTCTGTGTACAAGTTCAATATCAATGACACTTCTTTTATTTCTAGTGTCCAATCGAGTATATCTATTCTGTTTTGTTTTCTTGGTCCTTTTAGGCAATTTGACTGAGGATTTTGAACTGCATTTGGTATCCATATGGGGTTAGTATAGTCATAGACTATTCTTCCACGGGGAGGTACCATAGGTGTGTGTATATCAAATTGGATTCTTCCTTGACTATCTTCGAATTTTTTCTGTAATTTAGTTGAATGAAATGTTATAATTTGTTGGCTTGTATTTTGTATTTTTTAAGGAAGTGTATTCTAGCGAGTTCGTTTTGAACTTCATCTGCATCTAAGACCTTTGTTCTTCGTGCATCTGAATAGTAATAACTTGGTCTGTTAGCTCTAATATAATCGGTGTGTTGTGAACACCATTCTACTCGTTCTTTTATTGTTCCAGAAACTGCGTACGCTTTTATTTCTACTGCTCGTGCCTTTGATAATAATTGTACTTCAGCGCTATTCATTTCTAAATCTAGTGGTTTGAATTTACATGTACTAATTTTGTTCAATTCATAATATTTAACGTTACTAATTTCTTCTACGTCGCAGTCGTAATTTTCGATAAACATATCTTGTGGTCCAGTTGCGGAACAATCTATGTTCTGTCCTGTTAACTTTATTGAGTCTACGATTGTCTGCCGTCGTTGACGTTTATGATCCAGGTTGAATTTGGATAGTATATTGTCTGTTAATTGTTCTCTGTAGAAATTCCAACTACGTGTCCATTTGTCTGTCGCTATTTCCCACATTGCCTCGTAGTCTGTGCTGTTTTTGAATTCTTCTAGTTCGTTTATGTTTGTGTCGTATGAAAAGTATTCTGTGTAGATCTTGAAGTTTGTGTGATTGTGGTTGTGAAGTATATGTTTTGTAAGGTTATTTAGTTTTCCTGTGTAGTTATTATGTGAATTATTTGAAAGTTTATTCAGGGTTTTGTTTTTGTTTTGAAAGTGTTTGATACGTTCTGTCATTCGTTCATTTATACGATCTTTTATACGTTGCTTAACGCATTGGTATAACCTGTGTTCTAATTCAATTTTTGTTTTTTTTTCATGTAAATGTATAATATTATTAATAATAAGATTAATATTATTGCTTTCAGTTGAAGCGACATGTATATGATAAACCTGTGTGTGGGTTATAAAACGTTGCAAATCCTAGTGTCTGCTTGGTGTATCTATCAAATGTATTTATGAATTCAGTGCAAATAAATGGTGCTGGAGTTGTTGTTGTTGTTGTTAATATGGATGATGTAGTTGCGTGAAATGGGTGGTTGAAATTACTGTCGTATTTTATTGTTGTGTTAATTTTTAGTTCTAAACTTGGAGTTGCTAAGACCTCAAGTGCTGTGTTACGCTGTCTTGCTGTAAGACTTAGTGTGTTTACTAGTCGATTCCTTGACCAGCTTTTAAGTGTATCTCCGAGGTTTGTAGATCCCTATTATGGTGGAGGTGGGTTCCAAGTTTTATGATGTAGTGCAAATAGATATGTGTGTTCAGTAATCCTACTCCGTGTAGGTTTGTTTGGGTTATATATTGGTGTTGATCTTGTTCTACCAGGATGAATTGAGGGTAATCTTGTATCTGGTATGAATGATTATGGTGATAAAACAGTATTCCTTGGTGGTTGTAAGGAATTTGACAAGTTTAAATGGCTTTGTGGTATATTACCAGATGCTTCTGATAATGAAGTTTTAATTGTTCGTTGTGATGTTGTTGTGCATCTGCTCGCAGCAGAATGTGGTGAGGTAGCTGACCAGAGAGAACTATTTGGTGAGTGTAGGGGTTGTACTAGGAAATGTTCTTGAACAAATTTAAAATTTTGTCTTTGTTGAAAGGTAGGCGGTAAAAACGGGTTTCCTCGTAATTCTGAAGACGTTGGTGTTGTAATATTGAGTGAAATATTACTTGGAGAACTTATACTAAGGGTTTGCAGTGTAGGTGTTCCTGTTCTGCTTCGTGGTTCTGATCCTCCTGCTTCTATGGGTCTGATTTCGTTAGAATCAATATCTGTTGATCCGTATGAAACTAGAGTTGATTCTTGTGTTGGGAAAGAGAGTGAAGATCTACGTCGTGCTTTTAAAATCTCGCTCCTTTCAAGTCGGTTTCGGCGTACTGTGTACGGATTCTCGTTTCCTGGGTTTAAATTATCATCAATTTCCGGGGATGTTGGTATATTTGTTAAATCTGTAACTTCGTTATGATGAGGTCTTTCTTGGTTGTTACTATAATTATTATTATTACTTGATGACGCAATCTTTGCAAGGTGTGATTATGCTCCTGAACCAGGTCCGTGGGGTGGAAGTTGTATATATGGTGGTGCTAGTATTATTAATAGTATTAGTTCTTGCTGTGGTTGTTGTGTCTGTGCTCCTAGATTAGATTTCCAAATTTTGTTATTCTCTTATCTAAGATTCAATTGATATATAATAACGTTCCCGTATAGTGGTGAATTTTCGGGAAATCCAATTTGTAAATAGAATTTTTGGGAGTGCAGTGTATAATATAATGATTCTTCTAATTCTGGATTTGGATCAATTTTTATGTATTTATGGTATATTCTATCAAACCTACACACATTAGGAGGAAGAAAAGAATAAGTAGTGCTATTTTCACAAATTTAAAAATTTTTAGTTCGATAATATCTGTATTAGTTTTGCAGATTTGATATATATCTGAATGTAGTTCGTTCATTAGTTTTTTATTGTACTGGTGGACTTGCATATATAACTCTACGGTTTCTGATAACTTCGTTTATTGTTACTATTGCTAGGCATGTTGAGATTACAACTATGCAAGGTACTAAAAAGATAGTTAAGTAGAAAATAATCTTTGATAGTATTAAGTATGTTGCTAATAATGCACCTGAGATATCAGTTTTTGAAATTGATTTTTTTGTTTACTTTGCTTTCTAACGTTTGTTTGTATTTTTACTATTGTAAATTAATGACACTGTGTTTGTGCTTGTTTGCAATTATTATATGTGTTAAATGAGTGTAATCGGTTTGAAATGTAGTGTGTTTAGTTTGAAATGTGAGTGTGATAGTTATGTTTATATGTATTTGGATAGAGAATTTAATGCTAGAATGATTGTTTGATAACAGATACAAAGATGTGATATCTTTACGAAATAGGTTTTTAGACAGAAAAAAAGGAATGTGTCATCAGTTTTTCAATCTGTATCAGATTAAAATTGAAATATTGGATGGATTGATCTGTTTAAGATTGAAGTGAAAGTTGGGTTAATTCAATAGGCTTGGGTTATTCAGGTGTCGAGTTTTAGAAATGAGACTAAAATTTTACAAGTAGGAAGGAGGCTGTTGAAAATTTAGAGAAAATTTAAAGACTCAATTTAACTAGTTTTGTTGTTTTGTTTTTTCAGCTTAGCTGAGTTTTTGTTTTAAATTTTTCATTTTTAGCTAGGTTGATGATCTGTATGAGACAAAATCGGAGTTGTGATTTTGCTGTTGTTGTTTGTCCTTCTCTATAATTCTCCTGACATTTTAGGTACCTTCCGTTTTTCTTGTTAGGTCCTTGGTGTTGCCAATCTTACTAATTTCTGAATCATTAGCTTTTGGGTTTCTTAGTTCTTTAAGTATCCGATTCTTTTGAAGTCCTTTCTTTCTGTTGGTATAATTATTTTGTTCTTCTGTAATTGGTATGTTGAATGGTAATAAGACCTGTACTTCTGTCAATATTGGTATGACTATGGTAGTAATCATTGACAGTAATTAGTGTTATGTTGGTGCCTGTCTTCTTGTAAACATTTAGTTACAAGTATTTCGTTAATTAATAGTTGGTCAGGTGGCGCCAACTTCTGTTGTTACCAAGTTTTTGGTGTAAATTTTAATTGATTACCAAGTTATTTGGTGTAAATGTTAATTGGTTACGAAGTTATTTGGTGTAAATGTTAATTGGTAATATGGTAGTTGTGTCAGCTTGAAATTGATTTTTACAATCGAAGTGGTAACTTCAACTGCGAATTGATCTGTTAGATCTACCATGGTAATCACACTCTCGGTTATGGCATCGATCATGTTAATTGGGTTGACATTATGTTAAAAGCTACTTATGGTGTTACTAATTGTGTTGTGAAGAGGCATGTCAAGTCTTTGTCATCTGTTCTAATCTCTTTCATCTACTAATGAAAGAATGAAGAGATTCTCAATTTGTCAACTTGCCTCTTTCGTCTTTGTTTCCTTTCATCATTAGTTTGTTATTACTACTGAGGGTACTAATGAGTTTTGTATTCACTAATGAGGATGATGACGTTGTTTTTAAACGTCCGTTTTTTTAACGTCCGCTTTTTTATGACGTAACAGTTTTATGACGTATAGAGTTACGGTTCGGTTATACGTGTTCATATGGCCGAATGTGTTTATATGGCCAAATGTTATTCAGTTGAAAGTAGACAATTTCTGTCAAAAATATTCAAGTCGAGGGTTAATCGGGTTATTTGGTTGTACTGATTGTACTGGTTGTACTGATACTAAATGTTCTTTGGCCTAATGTTCTTTTATTCGAACTCAGATTAAGGTTGAAGGTTATTTGGCCTGAGCTCATACAATTCTATTAAAAAAATATACTGTTAACGATTGGGTATTGAAACAAGTCGATCTCTTTGAAGGGATGAGAATAGGTTATCTCATTGAATACGTGATCTCGTAGGTAAATAATTGAGTGTAAATCGACAGTTGAATCGATGAATAGATGAGTGTGAATAGATGAGTGTGAATAGACGAATGTGAACGGGTCAATGTTGACTCGTTGAATAGATGTATGTAAATGTACAACCAAGTTGCTGGCCTAAATAAACAATACTTCATAAAAATGTTTGAACGTAATTGTTCTTTGTGTTTTAGATATGCTACATAAATGTGCACGATGTACGTGGATGTGTATGCATTACAGGTGATGGGTTATTACACGGATGTGTTATTTCATGGAGTGAATATGGGTTATTACATGGAGTATTACGGGGATTGTTACGTTACATGGATGTGTATCGTTACGTAGCAGAGTTACATATGCAATTTGCGCATACTGTTCGTTATAATTCTTTCTTCGTTGTAATTCTTTGTTCGTTATTATTCAATGTTAAAGGAAGTTATCCATAGAAAGGTATCCGCGGATGGAAAAAAGAAGTTTTTCCATTGTTAGAAAGGAAGTTATTCTACAATTTGTGATTCATACCGTTGGTTAGCTTCCATTTTGTTTTTTGTCTTGTATAACTATTTGTTTATTTTAACTGCCGTTTATTGTAGAGTTTACTCTGTTAATAATAGAGTTTAATCTGTTACTTTGTAACTTTGTTGTTTGTAACTTATTCGTTTGTCTCTATTGTTGTTTGTTTATACTTGTTTATTGTTTTTTAACTTTAACATCTACAGAACGTCTATTCCATTCCTTGAATCCTCTGAACATTTTTCAAAGGATATGGTTGTTTGATTTTTTGTTTATCGATTGAACACCCTTTGGGGCTTTGTTTTTTGCTTTATTGTTCTTTTGATTACTTTGATTACTTTGTTTACATGAGACCCTTTTTTCCAATCATTAGTGGTGGTTCCAAGGGCTACTATCAATACTGATGAGTGTTATCGCATTTACGTATGACTCACGATTGTGCTTTGTTATTTGTTTATTTGTTCCTTTTGAAGTGATTGACCGATGGTGTGATCGATGACAGTGTTAGCAAGGATGGTAGTGTCAGATGGCAGTGGCAGATGATGGTAGTGTCAGATGGATTGTTGTTCAGATTGATGGTGAGATGTATGAGGAGATTGATAGTGATATGTATGAGAAGATGGATGGTGAGATGTATTTGGAATACTTGTTTTGAAGAATTTATACCTCTTTTCTACTATTTTATGCGTGTTTATTAATAATTGTGTGTTTGTTAATGTTAGTATTTATGTCGTTTTTCTAATAAAGTGTTAATATTTGGTAATAATACTTCGGAGTCGGTGTTTTTTTTGTTGATAGATTATGGAAGGAGGCTATCATTAAATATGACTAGGTGTCACTATTACAATCTTTTGTAGAGGTTAGTGGTTAGGTGTTTAACGCTTTTCTGTTTAACGCTTTTTAGATTCATGTGCTTTCTGATGTGTTTTTAATTTCATATCTTTTATTATTATTGTTTGTTTTATTTAATAAATAATTGTTTTTTCATTGAGTTTTAATGGGTGGGGGATTTGCACACAATGGTTCGGGTTAGGAGTGTTCTGTGCTTGTTTAATGAAATAATAAAATACTGGATATAGAATACCGAATAAGTAAATGACAATAGTATAATACTGAATATACTAATGAAAGTAATAGAATACTGAATGTACTAAGGATATACAATGGGTGTACACAGAAAGATAACTTTTGAAGAAAGATATAATGGGTCACTGATAATAACACACGTCGTATATTAACACTTTATGTTACACATTATATAACACTTGTAGACTTGTAGACCCGATCTAGGGTTGAGAATAACACATACTAGGATGTTTATAATGACAGTACTAAATAATATCTCCATAATAATAAGGTTTTAGAATAGTATAGTTTCATAACATTATGGCTGTTTTTCATGTAATTGTTTTATTTATTTATTATATTTTATTTTGATATATGGTATTTTTATTTTTAGTTTATAGTTATACTAATATTATCTTCGTTTTACGAAGATTATATTTATGAATATTCTCTTTTTCAGGCTGGTATTTTTCTGATTTTCGTTTATTAGGTAAGTTTGGTTTGAGTGTTGGATCTTCGTTCATGGGGAGATAATTTTGTAGTTCTAACTTTATATGTTTTTATATGTGATTTCTGTGTATCGTTATATGTTCTTGATTGTTATCTTTTAATATGTATGTTGTTTCTGTAGGTTTATCTATAATGAGGCACGGTCCTGTTTTCAGTGGTATCAACTTCTTTGAGACTCCATCAACTTTTTGTTGACTTGTTGCTAGTACAAAAAGATTTTTCTCAAGTGGTTTTGCTGTTCTGAATCTAAGATTCATTTCATCTATTAACATTTTCTGTTTTGTAGAATTTTTGTTATTGTTTTATATGTTTCATTTTAACGTTTCTCTTTATCAAGAAACCATTTTGCAAATATTCTCTAGTTTCGCAATTTGTTGGTGACTAAACTGTTTCTCGAGATGAGTATGTGTTGGTTGTGTATTACATGCACTTGTTTCTGTTAGTTTGCAGTTTCCCATCTTATCTGTTGTTGTTCCAAGTTATATCTTTGTTGGTTTTCGTGGTTTTTGGTTAAAAACGACTTTGTATGGTGACATACCTAATCGTGTTTGGTATTGGCTATTGTATGCATAGGGGAAGAATTTTGCTTTTCTTGACCAATTATTGTATTTTTCATTTAATAATGTTCTAATGAATTGTCCAATTATTCTATTTGTTCCTTCTACTAGTTCCTTCAAAATAGTTACGTAAGTGGGTTAATTCTGTGTTAATATATTCCGATCCGTTATCTGATCTGATTTCTTCGGGTAATCCGAACTTCATGAACCAATGTTCCAATAGTGCTGCGTATGCATAATATGCATTATTCTTTGGTGTACGCATTATCGTTACGTAGTGTGAAAATGCATCAACTATTACAAATATGTAATTATTTCCCTCAGATGTCGGGTTGATTGGTCCTTTTGTATAGATCAGTATCATTTCGTTGAAGTATGTTTTTGTTGTTGCTAATTGTTCTTGTTTGCTTTTTGTTTTCGTATTTGCAAACACTTTGTTTGTTTGGCATTGTATAGAATCGGCTATTAATTTTTTTATCCAAGTGGTGAGGTTTGGAAAATAATATTTGCCCATTATATTTCGTTTTGTTTTTTCAAGGCCTGTATGACCTACTAGGTCAAGGCAGCGATTTTCATAAAATGCACCAGGTAATAGTGATAATGGTAGGCAAATTCTTTATATTGACTTCTTATGTATATTGATGATTATTTTCATTATTCCAGATTTCTCATCACTTATGATTGATTTGAACTTTCTCAGGTAGGCAAATAGCCATTTGTTTCCTCGAATATCCATTGTTACTGAATATGGTTTATTATTATGTTTTTTCAATATTTTTACTTTATGAAGAACTGGGTCTAATATTTTTGTTTCTTTAATTAAGTCTTCTGTTATCTTTGTTTTTTCGCCGTAGAAAATATCTAACATTTTCACATTTTCGTAATCTGATTTTTGTGTTTTGATGTTATTTATCAATCGAAGGCATCATCGTCATGATGTGCTGTATATGTTCCTTTTTGATTTTTCTCAATGATGAGGACATCTTTTTCTACTATTGGTGATTGCCAATTTTTAACTTTCGGTTTATATTTTGGTATCAAATTGGTTTTCGTTTTTGTATTGTAATTCTCAATTGACATTGGTTGATATTCGTATTTGTCGATGTTTATTTCAAAATAATTGTTATGTATGTTAGCTAATACTGGTTAGTGTGTTTTTTCTAAGTTTTCGTCATTTGTATCGTTACAAATACTGTATTTGCATTCTAGGTTACTTGCAAATGGTGTTATGGCAAAAAGAATTTTATATTTTCTGGTGTTTCCACTGTTATATCACGTGATTTGGTAAAGCGTTCTTCATCAATTGTTCCTTTCAAAAGGTCAGAGAGGGCTAGGTTCTTTCCTTCTGTCCAAATAATATGTAAATTTGGAAATATCATTACTATTAAATGAAATCGGTATTCTCTGTGGTTTGGTTTGTTCTTTTGAGTAAATAGGTAAATGATTGGTTTATGGTTTGTAAATGGTACAATTGGATGATTGGAGCCAGTTAGCAAAAATTCGTATTCTGTTAGGGCGAAAATTATTGCTGAATTAGTGTTGAGAGTCGCATTTCTATTGGTGTAAGTAATCTTGAGTTTGCTGATACTAATCTCATTTCCTTTTCAGTTGGATGTTGTTGTAACATTGCTGCTCCGATGCCTGTATTTGAAGCATCTGTGATTATGTAGAATGGTTTCGTGGTATCTGGCATAGTTAACTCTAAATTATGTGTCATTGTTTTTTTTTCATTTGTTCGAAGATTGTTTGGTGTTCTCTTGTCCATTTGAAATCATTTTCCTTGTGTAAAAGGATATAGTAGTTATAGTATTGGATGCATGCCATAGGCGTATTTTGCAAGAAGTTTTATTGTTCCAAGGTATCTTTGGAGTTCTTTCATACTTGTCGGTGGTTCCAGTTTTTGCAAACCATCAATTCTTGAAGTGAGTGGATTTACTTTTTTGTTTTCTATTATGTGTCCCAGAAATTTGACTTTTTTTCAACATAAAGTATGTTTTATCAGGTGCTGCTTTGAGGTTTTCTTTCAATAGTATTTTATGGTATTCTTTCAATGTTTCATACAATTGATCGTACGATTTTGTTTGAATAAAAATGTGATCTACGTAGGTTATTACTGTTCCCTTTCTACTTAAAGGGTAGAGGAAACGTGTTAGGATTGAAGCAAAGGCTGCTGGTCCTATTGATATTCCATAAAATATTTGTTTAAAGCAATATTGTTCATTGACAATTGTGAAGTGAGTGTATCTCATCGATTGTTCATCTAATGGTATCTGTTTATATGCGCTGTTGAGATCTGCTGTCGTGAATATTGTTCCGTTTATTCTTATTAGGGCTACATCAACAGGTTCTATGGGCCAGTTGCATTTTGATTCATCTATCATGCTATTGAGGTATCTAGCATCTAGTACTATCTTTAAGGATTCTCCCTTCCGTAATAATATTACAGGGTTTGTGAATGTGTTTCCTATGGATAGTTAATCTTTATTTTTACAGGCGCAATGATATCGTACTTTTTTGGTACGTCTAGTAGTTTTTGGATTCGTTCTCTAAGGTGTATTGGTAATTTACTGCTTCTTCGTTTTTTGAAAACTGTATCTTTTTTAATTGGTAGTTTCAACTTTACTTTCGTTTTTCCGACACCAAATTTCGTCGTTGCGTAAACTTGTTTGTAGTTTAATATGATTAAAACTACTTCCTCAAATTCTTCTTGTGTTAAATGTTAGTGTTGAAAGTCAAACATTTGGATAAATTCTTTTTCTGTTTCCGCATTCTTGTTAATATTGAATTTACATTTGAAATTAGGTTTTCTTTCAAACGCTGCAACTTGTTCAATTGTTTCATTTTTTTGTATATTCAATGTTTCATTAATATCATTTTCGTTTTCGTATGTTAATTGGTACAATGCTGAAAATAAGTCTATTGAATTTGTTTGGTACATTTCTTCGTTATGTTTTCTGAATGTTATGTTTTGATACATGAAATCGAATATTCCAATCTTTATTGTTATTTTATGTTGGTTTTTTATTAATTAGGAATATGTCGATGAAGTGTTCCTTTCTAATGACAGATCTTTTATATCCGTAAATGATAAGTTTTGGTATTTATTTATTGGCTCAAAATAGTGGATTGATCCGTAAATTGTTTTTCCACTTGATTTTTCCATTCGTTGGAATATATGTATTGGAAAAGTTATACACTTGTGTTGGTTACTTTCGAAATATATCGGTTCTTTGTTGAAGATTGCGTATAATCGAGAATAGTAGGGGTTTCCTTGTTTAGTATTCATGAAGTGTGATATTGTCGCTATCTATAATTGTGTTGGTATTTAGTTTGTTTGAATTTACATTTATAGTTTCTATGTATTCTTTAAAGAATGGAGTTTCAATAATATTATGGTTGCATTTTGTTACATAGAAATGTATATTAAAGATGTTTTGAGGTTTATAAGACGCGTTCTGAGCTTACCTTTATTAGGATACTTCTGGAAGTGTCTTATGTTTGTCTCAAGAATAAGGTATACTCTTAAGGCTTACCTGACTAACTAAAGTTCTATATCTCTAGTCTGTTACTCTTCTATCTGAGCTTCAGTAGACAGTGCACGGGCCCCAATGCTAAAGTCTAACGTATATCTCAATACAAAACAAGAGCGGAGTAGAGAGAGAGAAATATGCTTTATTATTATATCAGGTGGTTAACTGGTACTGACTAAATAACTTTCTCTTCTGAGAAGAGGGAATACAGGTAAACATCTAAAGGATAAAAAGGAAAAGATATTATTCCCTTTTTATCCAATCAGGGAAGAGTATTTTCAGTCTTTGTTTATTTTAATAATAAAGTCTTTAGAATAGTCTTTTCTGGAAGTCATATTTGACTCCATTTTTCCGGGGTTTCGAGTTTTTTGAAAGTCTCTTGTACAGTCTATTAAGTCAATTTCTCTTTATTCTCTCTGAAGGATTTTCTTTCTTTTTGGAATGTGTTGCTTGAGGTTGGTTCGTCTGTAAGTCGGTTCCCAGACATAGGTTGCCCAAAGAGCAAAGATTGAAAATCTACAACCACAAAAGTATCTATTCCATTACCACGTCCAGTGGGTGAAGATCCTTTCGGGTAGGTCCGGTGTTGATGCTTGGAGGCGACTTGACTTACCTGACTTACCTGAATTGATTTGTTGTTAGGTGTTAGATGTTAAAAAAAGTTTTTCTCTATTGTAATCTTTTGTTAGGTTTTAATATTCTGTTATACCTAGTATCCCTTCCAGTTGGAAAGAAAATAGAAATTAATATGATCTATGTTAAGTATATTTTGTTATATGTTTTTATGGAATTCGATGGATCAATTGAGGGTAGTACTTGCTAGGTCAACACAAGGTGTGTGACATGGTCTAGAAATGTTTAAGTGACATGTGAATGTGTAGCCATGTTGGATTAGTTCAAATTTGATTATTGAAGATGAACATGTATTAATAATTTGATTTCTCCACGAAACCAGAAGTTATTCTGATGCAATCAATTCTTACGAATTGTATTGTCATACTTCTACAATTTGTGTTGTGTCATGTATTTTGTAAAGGGTTTATAGATCTCGCTTATGGGTTTGTAATGGATATGTCCAAAAATGTCCAAATGCCTTATTCAATCAACTTCTATTTCTTTAACATCAGAAATTAAGTTAAAGTCTCTGTCAGCGCGCTTATACAATATTCCAAATAATCCAAAGACTATTTCAGTATTTGGAGTACTACAATGTTAGTTGTTACTAGGTAAAGGCGAAGCTGTTAGTTGTTACTATAGCTTAGAGAATTAATGTAATGTATCCATATATACGTGTGTTTTGTTCTTTGATAAGTGAAAGTATGTTTTACATATATTTGGTCATCTGTTTATTCATATGTTTTTACATGTGAAAATTTCGAAATTCAAATATTTTATGTTTGGAACTATGTTATAAGTTGATATATTGTTACAGTTTGTCTGGAAAAATATATAACACTTTGCTATGTCATTATGATTTCAAACTGATATTATAGTTTTGTATGTTCTGTAAACAAATCGGTTCTATAAGAATCTAGGATGAGTCTTGGAGTTAATATGTCTGTTATATGACTCACTGTTTGTCCGTTTACACTTTGTTTACATTGCAAGTGTTCTAATTCCCGTCAGTTCTGTGTCTTATTTCAAGTTGTTTTTTATTTACCAAAATTGCATATAACTAACTATGGAAAAATCTTTGCATATATACATATACATTTTAGAAATTAGGTTAGGGTTTATAGGAAAAGTAAAAAATTATTTTTTATTTTTAGAGTTTATTGAACAGAGAAGATATATAACAATTGGTACAATTATTTTTGTAATTAATAGTTGTGTAAATATAACGTACACCTATAGATTGCTCGTTGTGAGTGTGTTTATCGAGATAAAAATATAAATATAAGTGTTTACAAAGTATTTGAATACAAAGTATTGGACTGATACAAATACATTTATCAGGAAAGGGTGAATTTCGGGTATCAGAAAACATAAATAATCATATATGCACTGATTAATTTCATGGTTATTTATTGTTACTTGTCGAAATTATCGAGAGTTGTTACTATTGAGAGTTGTTACTTGTTACTATGATAACATTGTTATAATTTCTCCGTCTGTTTCGGATAGTTTGTCCGTTCTTTATAATGGCGGTATTCCTTTACAAAGTTGTCGTCTTTCGATAGGAAATATGCAAGTAAGTTCGTTAGATCTTTTAATGGAATGTCTGTAATGGATGCTTTCACTGTGTTGCATAGTTCGTGCTCAAGTTCTGTTTTAGTCCGTTCATTATTGAAGTTTATTCTATTTGTGAAAGCGCGGTTTTTTACGCTTCCTTCGAGGTGATAGACGTGATATTCCTCGCAAGGTACCAAAGCTTCGAGCGGTACTATGAGAGGCCGCTTCGGTGAATCTTTCGGTTGGAAAATATAGTAGTTCTTGATTGGGTCAAAATTTCTAAGTGTGCCCAATGTATATTCCCATTTTAAACGATATCCGTAATTTAGGAAATAAGGTGATATGAGTTGGTCATTTATGTGTATGTAACTTCTTGATGTATTATTGCTTTTGTCACGTAGAAATGTATAATATGTAAGGTTGTGGATTAGCTTAGTTTCATGTACTCTGTAGTTATTGTTCTGTACATCTTTCGGTGTAGAATGCAGAAAATTGAAACTAAGTTGAAATATCTGATGATCGTAAATACTGTACGCAGATAAGTCTTGGGATGCTTTAGCTATAAGTAGATCGAAATGACATGTGATTGGAATTTTGAACTCGTAGTCATAATCATATAAAAATCTCTCAGTTAGGCTATAAAACTGCTTGAGTATTGGGTACATAGTCTTGTGGAGTTTGTCTCTCCCCATGTTTTTCGTACTACGCTTGACAGTATTTGTGTTTTCTGGTGGCAGAGGTGGGAAATACTCTGACACACGATCTTTAAAGTTATGAAGAGGTGCCATGAAAAAGTTATATTCGCGTGAATCGAATGGCATGTTTGCCCAATTTCTGTATGATAATAATGGGTTGTAATTACTATTGTGTGGGCTATTTAATGTTCTAGGATCTTTGTCCTGAAACCAAATATTTTCCATAACTGTTGTTGTTGGTGTCTGCTCATTTGTTGATTGGTGGAAGAATGATTTACTATTAGTTGATCTCGGTGTTACCGCGTAGGGGAATCTTAAATTGTTTGGTCTACTATTAGCGGTCAACAATCGTTGTTGAGCATAAGTTTGTGTTCTCGGTTGTTCTGTAATATAATCAGTTGGTGGTGGCGGTCGCACTGGGGGTGGGTAGTTTGGAAGTGGGGGTGATGTATATGATTCCGTCGTTGAACGGTTTTGAGTGTTAACTAATCTGCTAGGTTCATAGCTATGAATATTTGTACTTGTTCCTTGTTCATTAGTGTTTTTGTTAGTGTTAAAGGATTGCAAGTTCCGTCTGTTGTCAAATTTAGTCTTGATTTTACGTGCAATTTCTTGTGGAGTTTGAGTAATCTTTTGAGTATTGTCCAAATGTACTCTCATTGTAGTGACTGTTTCAGAAATATTCTCCATTTGATCGTCTGTTTGAGTTCAACAGTCCGATGCGTTCTCTCTTACTGTCCCAGGACTCGATCTTCCTGATCCGGAACTCAGTTCTCCTTCTTCAACTTCGTAGCTGAATGGTGAATCGGTTTTGTAGGGCGATTCGTAGTCCATGCCTGTTGTCATTGTGTTAAAACTCATAGATTATTACTATTTGAATAACATATGGTTACAAAAGTTATGTTGACTGTTATAGAAACTGTTTGTAGTTTGATATGTTAAAAACTCACTCGTTAGTGGTTACATTGTTATTTAAAAATACATTGTCATTTTTACTGTAGGTCTCTTATGTTTTGTTGTGAATATACAATTTTATGAATATACAATTTTGATGAGTTAATAGTAGTGGGGGGGTATACTGTTAGATGTTCTTTAATGTACATTTTGTTTTAAATTTCGCAAGTATCAGCCGAATGAGTGTCAAAGTATGTGACTTCATTTGTATGTGGCTGATCATTTTGGAGTACGTCTAGGCTGTGACTGCGATTATGCATTTTGTTAGCCGTTAATTTGAGTTGTTCAAAATCAATTGGTGGAGGGTTTTGTATATCGAGTAGTTTCGATGTAGGTATTAAGTGTCTTTGTTCGTTAGTTGTTAATGAAGTATTTGGGATTTCATATGGTTTTGGTTGATGAATTGGTATTGGTGTTTCATATGGATGGGTGTGGAATAAACTATTATGTTGTTCAACTTTTGGTGCACTAGGGATAGGTGCTGATAAACTGTTTCCGATGCATTGATATGCCGTGGGTGGTGTAATTAGTGGTGGTAATATTGTTTGTAGTTTATTCTCTTTTATTGTTTCTAATGGTTCTAGGATAAATGGTTCTGGTTTATATTTCCTTTCTGGTAATGGTGGTTTCTGTATCTTTTTTGTTGATTCTAAAGTTCGTAATTGTAATCCGTTTTCTGTTCTACGGATTGTTGTGTTGTAATGTTTATAATTTGTATCAACGTAAAATTCTGTTGTTATTTCATTGTTGTTATGGTTTGACGTTGTTACTTCTGCTGAATGTCTACGAAACTTAGGTCTACTTTTTCTGGTTTTGTTTTTTAAGTTTCCATAGTGGGAATTGTTATCTTCACTGTCGTCATGTAGATTTCTTTTTGTATTTGTGCTACTAATTGTGTAAGTGTTTGTGAAAATATTCCAAATATTCCGGTTAGTAGTATTTTTGTTATACTTGCTTGCTTTCCGATTGCTTTGTGAATAGCAAAAGCGTTATAGAATTTAATAATAAGATCTGTTATGAATAATATCATGCTAATCATAGCATAAATAATAGCCATTTACTCTAATATGTACCATGGCCAACCAAAGATGGTTAGAATTTGGTCTTTTAGCCATGCGCCGTCAAAAATTTCTTTCCAGTTTACGCTTGGTTGATCAATCCGAAAGTTATATCCATTGATATTCAAATCTCGTAGCCATTTTAGTGATTGTTTGTAATTTTTATATGTTTGTAATAAACCTAATTGTTCGAGCTCTAAGAGTTTTAGTGCATTAGCTGACTGTGCGTCTTGTAATGGTTTTTCACTGTCTCTCATGTATTCATGTAAAAGATCTCTTTTTCGTTCTTGTACTAATTGTTCCTTACTTGAGATTCCGCTTTCTATTAGACTTGCTTTACTAAACATATTATCTAATACTATTTCTTCAGGTGATATGGTGTTTAGTATTGTTTCAACTTTAACTGGATACGGTGTTAATCTAAATCGAGATGCTCCTTCCGTATCTATAGATATGAGTTGATCAAAATTACTGTGTGAACATGGTACCATTTTGCCCAAAGGTATGTTTGGCGTGTTAGTTGGTGTACATACTGTACTCTGTTTTTGTATAGAATTGGTATTTTATCATAACATTCACGTGTTTGTGGTACATAAAGTGGTGATGATTTCTTTGCACATTTGTACATTTTCATAACGTTTACTCCTTCTTGTTTTACAAATATCGAT
Organism: Convolutriloba macropyga; assembly: GCF_964194025.1. Taxonomy (NCBI): domain Eukaryota; kingdom Metazoa; phylum Xenacoelomorpha; order Acoela; family Convolutidae; genus Convolutriloba; species Convolutriloba macropyga. The sequence continues at coordinate 46,231,527 of NC_134471.1, forward strand.
CTGTCTCCTGTAAGGATGTATTCTAGAAGTGGTGTGTTTTTCTGTACTTGTGTTAATGTTAACTGTCGTAGATTTCTAGTTTGTTCGCAAATTTGTGAAAAAAATTCTATTGCTTGTAAACTGATTCTAGAGTATATGTTACTCATATATAAGTCCATTTTCATATTTAAATGTGTGTTTTCGTTAATAAAACCGTTATAAAATTGGTTGTTATCTTCATCTTCGTAGCGTGTGTGGGTTGAGATGATTTGTTTTGGTGTTATTTTTATGAATTTTTCATCATCGAATTTATCTTTCTTTCTTGTTGTTTTCTGGCCTGTATGCATATCAAAGCCATATTCATATATTATGTAAATATCATCGTATTCTGTTTTATGTAGGGGTTGTAGTGATCCGCATTCGTGTTCAACTATTGGATATTTTTCAAATCGTGTTGCTATTGAGGCTGTTTTATTTAATTTTATTTTCTCTAGTATATCTGGTTTTTTATACTGTTGTCCATTCTGCGTTTGTTTCTATCCAGTATCGGTCTTGGTATTTTACCATGAATGCATCAAATCCAATCAGTTCAAATAATTGACAATGTGTTTGGGGTTCCCAAACTATTGTTGCTTTTGTAAAAGGTGTCGGTTGACACTCTCTTTTGCGGAGATCGCATGGTAGTTTTGTTCCCATGTATGAGATTTCTTCCGTATCAAGATTTAGTATGAGTGATACTTCTCTGATTTCTAATGTCCAATCTAGTATGTCTATTCTGTTTTGTTTTCTTACTCCGGTTAAACAGTTTGATTGTGCGTTTTTTATTGCCGATGGTATCCATGTTGGGTTTGTGTAATCATACACTATCCTGCCATATGGTGGTACCATAGGAGTATCTAAATGGAATTGTATTCTGCCTTGGAGGTCTTCAATTCTCTTTTGTAATGGTGGATTAGCTATGTAATTGAATGATATGTTGTATCTTGTGGGTTTATATTCTGTGTTTTTCAGTAAGTTAAGTCTGGCGAGTTCGTTACGAACTCGTCCGGGTCTAATATTTTAGTTCTTTGTGCGTCTGATACATAATAGCTAGGTCGGTTTGCTCTAATGTAGTTGGTGTGTTGTGAACACCATTCTACTCGTTCTTTAATCGTTCCTGCAACTGCGTATGCTTTAATCTCATATCATATCTAAATCTAGTGGTTTAAATTTGCATGTACTAATTTTGTTTAGTTCGTAGTACTTTACGTTCATGATTTCTTCTGCGTCGCAATCGTAATGTTCAATAAAAATATCTTGAGATCCGATTGCTGAGCCGTTTATGTTTTGTCCTGTTAATTCTACGTAGTCTTCCTTTGTTTGACGTTTCTGTCTTTTATTGTTTAATTGGAATTTTTCTAAAATACTGTTTGTGAGATGTTCTCTATAGAAATTCCAGTTTCTTGTCCATTTATCAATAGCTATGTTCCACATTTCTTCATAATCTGAACTGTTTTTAAAATTCTCTAATGCTGTGTTGTTATAAATGTTTTTGATTGAGTTCGAGTCTGCTGTTAGTTCTGTTTGATTGTCAGATACGTGTTTCATAAGTTTGTTGAAGTTTTCGCGTTCTATTGTATTTGATGTATGTATTTTTATTTTGTTTTTATTTTTTATGTTTTTGATATGTTTCTCCATTCTTTCGTTGATGCGGTCTTTAATATGTTCTTTTAGTTTGTTTTGTATCTTATATTGTGATTGTATTTGTGTGTCTATTCTCATATAAGTAAATATTATTATTGTTATTAATATTAGTATTATGGAATTTAATTGAAACGGCATGTATACGATAATCCTGTATGAGGATTGTAAAATGTTGCAAAACCTAAAGTTTGTTTAGTATATCTATCAAACTTATAAACAAAGTCAATACAAATAAACGGTGCTGGTGTTGTTGTTGTTACTATAGAGGGTGTTGTTGCATGAAATGGATGATTAAATATCGTATCATATTTAATCGTTGTATTAAATTTTAGTTCTAGAGATGGTGTTGCTAGAACTTCAAGTGCTGAATTTCGTTGGCGATGTGTTAGATTTAAGGTATTTGTAAGTCTATTTCTTGACCAATTTGTGAGGGTATCTCCAAGATTAGTTGGTCCGTATAATGGTGGAGGTTGATTCCAGTTCTTATGATCTAATGGAAAAAGATATGTGTGATCATTAGTTCTACTTAAAGTAGGGGGATTTGGATTTAGTAATGGTGTTGCTCGAGTTCTACCGGGGTGACTTGATGCTAGTCTTAATTCTGGAATAAATGATGCTGGTGAGAGTATTGTATTTCGTGGTGGTTGTAAAGAGTTTGTTACTTCTACTCGTGGTACGCTGATTGAGGTGTTCGAGGATGAAGATTGTTGTGATCTATTTGGTGTAGTGTTCGCACTTATCGTATTTTGCGGTGAAGTTGCTGACCAAATTGAACTATGTGGTGAATGTATTGGTTGTACACGAAAATTGTCTTGTACGAAATTGAAGTCTTGTCTTTGTTGAAATGTGGGTGGTAGAAATGGATTTACTCTTAATTCAGATGATGTTGGGATAGTATTAACACTTGAATGATCGCTAGGTGAACTGATATTAAAATTATGGAGTGCTGTTGTTCGGGTTGGCGTTCCGGTTGGTGTTCCGGTTCGACTTGGTGGTTCTGACTGTCCGGCTTCTATAGGTCTTATTATATTTGATTCTATATCAGTAGAATCGTATGAGACTAATGTAGAGTCTTGTGTGGGAAATGAGAGTGATGCTCTACGTCTGCCTCTTAATAGGTGTCTAGTTTCTGTTCTCTCACGCCGTACTGTATATGGGTTTTCGTTTCCAGGGTCTGTATCGTCTATCTCAGGCGATGCTGGTATATTTGTTAGATCTGTTACTTCGTTATGATGTGGTTGTTCTTGAGTATTGTTACGGTTACTATTATTATTTGATGACGGAATTTTTGCTGATTTTTAATTATCTAGGCTCCGGAACCAGGTCCGTGTGGGGGATTTGCATATATGGTGGTGTTAATATCAGTACTGGTATTAGTTCTTGTTCTGGTTGGTGTGTTTGTGCTCCTATATTCGATATCCAAATTTCGTTATGTTGTATTCTTAAGTTTAACTGGTATATTACAACGTTTCCGTAAAATGGTGATTCTGCAGGAAATCCAATTTGTAGATAGAATTTTTGTGAATGTAATGTATGATATATAGATTCTTCTATGTCAGGGTTTGTATCAATTTTTATGGATTTACAAAGGTTTCTATTAAACTTAAGCACATGCGTACTAGGAAATCTATAATTATTGCAATTTTAATAAATTTAAATATTTCCAGTTCTACAATATCTATGTTTGTTTTACATGTATGGTATATATCAGGATGTATTTCGTGCATTGAATTATTGTACTGGTGGGCTTGCATATACTACTCTGCGATTTCTAATTACTTCATGTATTGCTACAATCGCTAGATACGTGGATATTACTATTATGCAAGGTACTAAGAATATAGTAAGAAATAATATTATTTTATTTAATATTAAATAGAGTGTTACTAATGTTTCTGAGAAATCAATTGTTGAAACGTATAAACGAGTGTTGGTATTTGGAAAAGATTTTTAATGCTGCACTGTAAAATGACAGTTATTTTCTTGTGTAACTGACACTTAACGGTGTCGCACTAATTGTATAAAATTTAAATTCATTGGTAAACTACAATAACAATAATTGGTATCATATTATTTGTTAGGCTTTTAGTTTATCGTCTACAAGTTCAATAGCGTCTTTTTTTACAAACTACTATGAAAACTGTGTTTATTTTGTTGATATCAACACATGTATCCGTGTGTTTTTATTGTTCTAGTGTTTGGAATTCTGTAATAGTTTCGTTACAGGGCGTTATGTCTGTTAACAATTCAAAATGTTTTTCTGCCCAAAAGAGTTTGACTTCTTGTCCGGTTTCTGTTATTCCTTCAATTATGAATAAACAATCTTTAGTTGAAATTTTACAATCAGTTGTTGTGATACTGTCGTTATCAAAATGTATATGACTATTTAAAGGAAATTTAAGTGGAGCAAAATTGTCTCTTTGTACTTTTATTTTTATACAAAGCTGGTTTCTGTTTAAAGAGTGCATAAACTCTGATGCTGCTAACATTGGTGGTTTTTCATCACAGTGATATGTATAGTGGTGAATTAACCTTTCTGAAATGAAATTAAAGTAATTCAGTTTACCTGTTGTGTTGTCGTGCAATTGAGTGTCGTTGATAAACTTGTATTCTGAAAGATGAAATTGAAAAATAGTTTATCTTCTCTTTCTAGTGTGAAATTATAGAAACAAGGAAAGAATTCTGTTGAGATAGAAAATTTTTTGAATTTTGAGTATACAATTTCAGTTTTTCAGCTTAGCTGAAAATTTTCGCAATTTTTCAAATTTTTCAAGTTAGTTTGGCAGTTGTGGATTGTACGAGGCAAAATCAGAATTGTGATTTTTACTCTCTCGTTTCTGGTTCTCTACAATGTTTCTGACATTTACATATCTTCCGTTTTTTATACTTGGGTTGTGAAGTTGTCAATTTTAATAATTACTAGGTCTAATTAGAATGTTAGTTTCCTATTTCTTGAATTGGATTTACTTCTGAAATTTTCCAGAACTTTTGTTCTCAAGATGTTGTTTTTTCTTTGTAATTGGTGTATTGGTATGAAGTTTATTATATTTGATGGTAGTTGGCGTGTTTCCATTATGGTATGTTATGGTTATTAGCCTGATGTTGGTGCCGACTTTGTCGTTGTCTTTTGTTTTGAAGTAGTTTCTTTGATCATTGGTATGGTTGGTGACGTCAGTTTGTACCAAGGGATTTGGTGCAAAAATGTCTAATTACTGAAAAGGTATTATTGGTAATTGGATACGTTGTTGCAATCTTCTGCAATTTTGCAACTTTGCAATGTAAATTGGTAGTTGGTACCAATGGTACAAAAAGCTTTGTTTGAGAAGCATTGACGTAATTAAAATGTTCTTTCAACTACTAATGATCTTGGTGAGATCAGTCTTGTTAATCACCATTTGTTTATTGTATTGGTAAATGTTAATTGGTCTGACATTTTACTTTTTGTTACTAGTTGCGTCTGCAAAGAGACAGTGTGTCTCTGTGAATTGTTTAACATCCCTGTCATCTCCTTATGGATGTTGTCAATTTGTGAGTTTTCTCCCGTTAATGATGTCTTTGTTGGGTTTTAGTGATTATCACTAATGAGTTACAGTTTGAGTTATCTCTAATTAGGTGGACTAATGATGTGTATGACGTTAGTTGTATGACGTTAGTTGTTAACGTCCGCTTTTCAATAACGTCCATATTTTCACTAATGAGATGTATGACGTCCGTATTTGGTATGACGTGTGTATGTATGACGTATATTGTTCTGTTCTGTCCAAAAAGTTGCACTGCTGTCCAAAAGGTGCACACCGCCAAAAAGGTGCACTGGATTGACCGTTCATAGTATCGAAGGTCTATTTAGCCGAATGTTTATATTTTAGTTCTATTTGGTCGAATGTCTGATAGCCGAATGTGTAATTATGGATGTAGGACGTGTATGTTAAGAAAGTAAATGGATGTATTATCCATCTATGTGAATATATGTACTCAAAGATAACGTGTATGACAGTAAATGTGTATTTTAGATCCTGATGTTGGAGATTACTGGATGGGCTTTTATTGCGTGTTATTACGGAGATTGTTATTACGGAGACTGTTATACGGAGATTGTTATACTGAGATTGTTTCCGTTTCTTTCTCATTACATTTTGAACAGAAGTTATTCCTTTGTTCTGGTGAACATATTCGTCCACTCGATACGTTACTCTATTTTTAGATGGGTTTCTTTTTATTAGTTCATACTCATTATTTTTAGCTTCCGCTTCTATTACTAGTATTTACCATTTATCCTGTTATTAATTATTTGTTGCTATTTTTTACTCTTTCCTATCGTTGTTGTTTGTTATTTCTAAACTTTCCTTTTTTATATTTATTAATGTTCGTGAATGTTGACATCTTCAAAATATCTATTCCATTCCGTGAGGTGGATAGATCCTCAATCCTGTTAGAAAGGATTTGACTACTTGTTCTTTGATTACTTGTTATTTGAATATTTGTTGTTTGTTTATTGTTTATTGTTAATATCAATTATCTCGAAACGTCTATTCCAGTTCTAAACTTGTGAACATCAAATAAAATATACCTTTTATGTTTTGAATTTTGTGTTTTTGAATTTTTGTTTATATGAGAAATTACCCTTTGTGACAATCATAGTTGAGGTTTCAAGGGCTACTATCAAAACCTATTTGTTTTAGAATATCCTGTATGGATATGTTTTATTTGTTATTTGTTATTTGAATCTTTGTTATTTGTTTTTATCGATGACAATGGTTGCTGTGTGTCAATTACTGCTTGGTGGGACGTTTGTCAGTCTGGGTGGGCGTTTGCTAACTGATGATTTATCAGAGGATGTATGTCAGAGGATGTTTGTCAGAGGATGTATGTAAAACGTATGTTTAAACTTCCAGTGTTACTAAACAGTTAGATTTCCTTTGTGTTTTTATATTTTGTTGATTTAGATGAGGTATCCACTAAAAGGTGCTAAAATATTTGGTAATGGTTGTTCCCAAAGATATTGATGAAATTTTAATATCTGAATTTATAATTTGTCCGAAAAGTATGATGATATATCTCGGGGTATGATCCAATGTGTTATAGTTGGTTAGTGGTTAGTTGAATAATGGCACCTTTTAGTACTATATATTTTTAATTCTTTTCATGTGTATTTATGTTTGTAGTATGCTCTGTGTTAATTTAGATATATTTATCGTTTCTTTTCTAATATATTTGGTTCTGCACACAAGGTTCGGGTTAGGTATGTGTGCCCGTAAAAATTGTGAATGTACATATGAATATACATAGGAATGTACATAGAGATCGATTTATTGTTGTAATGGGACAGATTTTTCGGATGGTTCATAGATGATATTTCGAATACTCTATGAGGATGATTTTCGAAAATTTATTATATTAGGTAGTATTAGAGCATTAAACGGTTACGGGATCTGCTTAGTAGTTTTACTACTGATAGCTATTTGTACGGATTATTATGAAATGACTTTTGGTATAGTCTGTCAAATGAAATGAATATTTTATAATGTTAGAAATTTTCGAGTATGAGTAATATGATATGTGTTAGTGATAGTATTAGAGAGAGATTATAAAATTTGAGTCCCTAATCCATAGTGTGTTATTTTACGGTACGTATGTATGAATTCGTCAATGTCGGTTGTTACAAATACATTGAATAGCGTTGTATTGATATGGGTTATTAATTGACACGGGTTATTAGTTTTAGTGTTAAATTGATTATTATTATTATTATTAATTTTATGTATTATTGTTCTTTTCGTTAGTGTGTTAATAGTATTTTCTTCTTACGAAGATTGTAACTATGAGTTTGTTGAATGTCATCTTGTGCTATATGTTTCTTGTGTGATGTTTGTATAGTGGGTTGTTTTAATATTGGAATTTCGTTCGTTAGTAAATAGTTTTGTAATTCTAGTTTAATATGTTTTTCTTTCGTATAATACGGTACTATATGATTTCTGTGTATTGTTATATATTCTTTATTGTTATTTTTTAATATGTATGTTGTTTCTGTAGGTTTATCTATGATAAGATATGGTCCTGTTTTCAGTGGTAGTAATTTTTTAGATACGCCGTCAATTTGTTGATGATTTGTTACTAATACAAAAGTATCTTTCTCAAGTGGTTTTGCTGTGCGAAATCGTAGATTCATCTCATCTGTTAACTTTTTGCGGTTTTGAAGTATTTTTGTAATTGTACGATATGTATCATTATAGTGTTTTTCTTTATCAAGGAACCATTTAGCAAATGTTCCTTTTTGCAACTTTGCTATCTTTGGATGGCTGAATTGTTTTTCCAAATGGGTATCTGTTGGTTGTGTGTTGCATGCACTTTTTTCCGTTGGGTTGCAATTTCCCAATTCGTCTGTTGTAGTTCCAAGATTTATTTTTGTTGGTTTTCTTGGCTTTTGGTTGAAAACGACTTCGTATGGTGACATACCTAATCGTGTTTGATATTGAGTATTGTATGCATATGGAAAGAACTTTGCTTTCCTTGACCAATTGTGATATGTCTCGTCTAATAATGTTCTGATAAATTGTCCGATTATTCTGTTTGTCCCTTCTACTAATCCGTTTGTCCAAGGTGCATATGTTGTACTTGGTTTAAATATGATTTCAAAGTAGTTACATAAATGTGTTAATTCTGTGTTAATGTATTCTGATCCGTTATCGGAACGAATTTCTTCTGGTAGTCCAAATTTCATAAACCAATGTTCAAATAATGCTGTAAATGCATAATGTGCATTATTTTTGGGTGCACACATAATTGTTACATAGTGTGAAAATGCATCTACTATTACAAAGATAAAATTATTTCCTTCTGATGATGGGTGGATGGGTCCTTTTGTATCTATCATTATCATTTCATTAAAATATGATTTTGTCGGTGCTAATTGTTCTTTTTTACTTTTCTTTTTGTGTTTGCAAATACTTTGTTTGTTTGGCATTGTATGCAATCTGATATTAGGATTTTTATCCAGGTTGTTAAGTTTGGAAAATAATATTTCTCCATTATGTTTCTTTTTGTTTTTTCAAGTCCTGTATGGCCAACTGTGTCTGTGCAATGATTTTCGTAGAAAACACATAGTAGTAATGTTAACGGTAAGCATATTCTTTGGATTGTGCTTTTGTGAATTCTAATAAAGATTTTAATTATTCCAGTTTTTTCGTCAATTACTATTGATTTAAACTTTCTATAGTATGCAAAGAGTCCTTTGTTTCCGCGTATGTCCATTGTTACTGAGTGTGGTTTATTGTTATGTTTTTTCCACATTTTTACTTTGTGAAGTACTGGGTCTATGATTTGTGTTTCTCTAATGAGATCTTCTGTGATTTTCGTTTTTTCATCATAGAAAACGTCTGTTATTTTTGCATTATCGTAATTATTTTCTTGTTTAACATTGTTAATTAGTCTAAGATAGTCATCGTCATGGTGAACCGTGTATGGTCCTTTTTGGTTTTTCTCAATAATCAAGTCGTCTTTTTCTACAACTGGTGATTGCCAATTTTTTGTTTTTGGTTTGTATTTCGGTATTAAATTTGTTTTTGTCTGTGTTATACTACTCGTATGAGATTGGGTGATATTCGTTCTTATCAATGTTGATTTAGAAATAGTCATTATGTATGTTAGCAAAAACTGGATAGTGTGTTTTTTCTTTATTGTCGTCATCTGTGTTGTTACATATGCTGTATTTGCATTCTAGGTTATTTGCAAATGCTGTTTTTGCAAAAAAGAATTTTATGTTTTCCGGTATTTCTAATGTAATGTCTCGTGTTTTAGTAAAATGTTCCTCATCTATTGTTCTACTAAGAAGATCGGGTAGGGCTAGGTTTTTCCCTTCTGTTCAAATAATGTGTAAATTTGGAAATTTCATTAGTATAAGTTGAAATCTGTAAACTCTTTGATTCGGTTTATTCTTTTGTGTAAATAGATAGATTATTGGTTTGTGGTCTGTAAATAGAATAATTGGATGATTTGAACCTGTTAGTAGGAATTCATATTCCGTTAGGGCGAATATGATCGCTGAGCATTCTCTAATTAATGTAGATAGTCGCATTTCAATTGGAGTGAAAAATCTGAAGTTTGCTGATATTAATCTCATTTTCTTTTCAGTTGGATGCTGTTGTGACAATGCTGCTCCAATGCCCGTGTTGGATGCATCTGTTATGATGTAAAATGGTTTTTTAGTGTCTGGCATTGTTAATTCGAGTTTATGTGTTATTGTTCTTTTCATTTGTTCAAAGATTGTTTGATGTTCTTTTGTCCATTTAAAGTTGTTCTCTTTGTGTAAGAGATTATATAATGGTTGTAGTATTGATTGCATACCATATACGTAATTCGCTAGGAAATTTATTGTTCCCAGGTATCGCTGTAAAGCTTTCATGCTCGTTGGTGGTTCCAGTTTTTGGAATCCATCAATCCGTGATGTAAGTGGTTTCACTTTTTTATCTTCAATTATATGTCCCAAGAATTTTACTTTCTTTAACATAAAATATGTTTTGTCGGGTGCTGCTTTGAGGTTTTCTTTACGCAGTATTTTGTGATATTCTATCAATGTCTCGAACATTTGTTCATATGAATTTGTTTGGATAAATATGTCATCTACGTATGTAATGACTGTTCCTTTTCTAATTAAGGGATATAGAAAAAGTGTTAGTATTGATGCAAATGCTGCTGGTCCGATCGATATTCCGTAGAATAAGCGTTTAAAACAGTATTGTTCATTTCCGATTGTAAAATGTGTATATCGCATTGATTCTTCGTCTAGTGGTATTTGGTTATATGCGCTATTTAGATCTGCTGTTGAGAATATTGTTCCATTAATCCTTGTTAGGGCTACATCAACTGGTTCGATTGTCCAGTTACATTTGGATTCATCTATCATGCTGTTCAAGTATCTTGCATCTAGCACAATTTTTAGAGATTCGCCTTTTCGTAGTATTATTACTGGATTTGTGAATGTGTTCCCTGTTGATAGTTGTTCTTTGTTAACAGGTGCAATGATGTCGTATTTTTTTAATATATCTAATAGTTTTTGTATTCTTTCTCGAAGGTGTATCGGTACTTTGCTTATTCGTTGTTTTTTGAAAATTGCATCTTTTTTCATCGGTAGGTTCATTTTTACTTTTGTTTTTCCGACGTCAAATTTTGTTGTTGCATATACTTGTTTGTATTGTAATATGATTGTTACTACTTTTTCGAACTCTTCTTGTGTTAAGTGTGAATGTTGAAAATCAAACATTTGTATAAATTCTTTTTCTTGATCTGAATATTTGTTAATATTAAATTTGCATTTAAAGTTTGGTTTTCTTTCAAATGTTGCTACTTGTTCGATTGTTTCGTTTTCTTGTATGTTTAGTATTTCATTAATATCGTGTTCACTTTCGTATGTTAGATGATACAATGCTGTGAATAAGTCAAATGAATTTGTTTGATATATTTCGTTATCTTGTTTTTTAAATGTAATATTTCTATTCATGAAAACAATTAACCCTGTATTTATGGTTATTCTATGTCTGTTTTTGTTAACTAGTAAAATGTCTATGAAGTACTCTTCATCTGCTGTGAAGTCTTTTATATCTGTAAATATATATTGTGATATTTGTTTATCGGTTCAAAATAGAAATGTGATTTTTGAATTGTTTTTTCATTTGATTTTTTCATTTGTTTAAATATAGGTATTGGAAATGTTATGCTTTTATTTTGGTTCTGTTCGATATAAATTGTTTCTCTATTGAATTTTGGGTATAATCGAGAGTAATACGGGTAACCTTTTGTACTATTCATATAGAATATAATATCGTTATCTAGGATTGTATTTGTATTTAAGGTTAATCTATTTGTGTTTACATTTATCGTTTCAATATATTCTTTGAAGAAAGGGGTGCCTAGGATGTTATGATTGCATTGAGTTACATAAAAATGAATGTAAAAATTGTTTTTAGGTTTGCTTCTGTTATTCGAGATTCTATCTGGTGTAAGAGGTAATTTGACTGTTCCGTATGTTTCTATTGTGGTGTTGTTCGCTGCAGTTAATGTTTTGTTTGCTTTTTCCAATTGTATTTCTGGGTTATTATATTTTATTTCATTCCAAGTATCTTCATTGAGTAAATTTAATGTTGCTCCTGATTCCAGTAGAAAATCAATTTCTAAAATTGGTTTTTGTTTAGTGAAATCTTGTTCAAATTTATTACATTGATACATCGGTAATATCCATGTTGGATTACTTTCTAATGTATTTATTAATGTATAGCATGTATCTTCGTTTGCGTTATAGAATTTTTCTAATATCTCTTGCTCATTGTCTGATGACTCTGATGTGTATTCGTATTCGTCAATTCCTGGTGGGTCATCGTTTTGTTTTTCTGACTTAATGTTATTTATTCTGTTTTTTTTATTGTTATTGTTATATTTATTTCCTTCATTTCGTCGTTCTGTAGAGTAATTCCTTTGATTTTGTTCTCTTTGTGATGAACTTCTCCTGTCGTCTCTGTTATTGTTGTTTGAGTAGTTTCTATTGTTACTACTTGAACGTTGTCTAATTCTGTCGTTTTTGTTTGAATCTCTGCTGTTATATCTTTGTCTGTTATTGTTATTATAATTATTATTTCTGTTATATGGGGATTGTTGTATTGAGTTGTTTCTGTCCGTATATCTTGAACTTGATCTACTATTGTATCTGTTATGATTGTTGTTTCTATTGTAGCTGTTTCCTCTGCTTCTATTGTAATTGTTTCTATTATAACTTGTACTTCTGTTATTGTAATTATGTGATTTCCGATATCCTTGATAACTCCTATTATCTCTAGGATTTACGCTGTTATTATAATTGTTCCTTGATTGTGATCTGTACGGGGTTCGACTTCGTGAATTGTTATATATCGGTGACGTTTGTGGTAATTGTCTTCCGTTAATGTTATTTGAATCAATTTTTCTGTTTGGTAAATTTTGATTATTTCTCATGTGACCATAGAATGATCTTTCTTTTGGTCGTGCTATGCTTTCTCGACGTAGTCTTTTGAAGCATCCACCTTTAGTATGTCCGTGTGAGCTGCAATAGCTACAAAACAATGCAAATTTTGGTCTACCTTTAAAATTCTTTTTGTCATATGTATTATTAATTCCGTTAAGGACGTTACATATTGTTCCTTCAAATTGTTCTAGATCGTTTTGGTTAAGTTCGTTGATATTGTTACAGGCTATATTCATTTGTTTTAGATTGTCATTGATATTACTTGTACTCTGATTAACTTCATATAGTCGTTTGTGATTATTTGTTATAGTTCTTGTTAGATCCATCTGGTCTATTTTTTCTACCAATGCTTGGAATGACATTTCCGGTTCTCTTGGCGTTTGTTTATGATTCGCGTGCTTTTTTAATGCTGCTGTTTTTAGTTCGTTATCTAAACATCTAATAAATGATTGGTTCATTACGCTATTTCTGTAATCTTCTGTGTACAATGAATATGCAGTTTTTACGAGAATTTCTTTTCTCAATGCTAATGATCTTAGTGATTCGTTGGTATGCTTTTGTAGTTGTTGTAATATTATTTTTGCTTGTTGTTTTGACTTTTCAGAATCAAACACATCTGAAAATTCTTTGCAAAATGTTTCCCAATCTAATTTTGTTTCACTTGGAAGTGTTTAATACCATTTTTGTGCAGGTCCTTGTAGGGTATGTAGTATTAAAGCTGCTCTTTTTACTTTCCATTGATGATGTCCAGGTTTGTTTACTGGTTCTATTCCACTGCTAAATACCATAGCTGCAACTATACTGTTTAAGTATTCTTCAACAGTATATGCGGGGTCTGTACCATCATATGGTCTTATTGTTGTGGGTACTGAACCGCTGCTGATGCTTTGTTCTATTTGAGGTTCTTCGTTTATACTCATTGATGTCAATTGTCCATAAAAAAGTAGAGGAGGTTCTACTACAGTTGTTTCTCTTCCTTCTGTTGTAATAGAATTGGTTCTTCTATTCCGATTTTCTTGTTGTCGATTGTATTGTCTATTATTATTTTGTATATTTTCGTTCGCAATATTGTCTATATTCCTGTTAGTGAATAATTGTTCATTTTCTGTTCTGAGGTTTGTTTGTCTATTTATGTTATCCAGAGTTTTATCTAGTCTGTCGAATACCATTTCTAGTGCTTCTTCTTGTCTTTTTTCCATTCTTTTATTCATCTGTTGATATTTCATTTCCAGATCATCTATTAGTTTATTTGTGTGATATGTTACTGTAGCTGTTATTTCATTTTTTAGTTCTATGTAATTATTTGTTTGTTGTCTCCAATATTGTTCGTGATACTCTTGGTTATCATTTAGAGAACTAATATGGATATTGTTTCTATTATCTCTCATTGGATATTTCCGTCGAGCATTTTGGTTCACTGATGGTGGTAATTGATTTTCAAATCTTATCTCTCTTTCTTCGGAATCTGAAATATCTATGTCTTCGTCTATATTTTGTTGATTTCCAAATAAATTCGATGTTAATTGTTTATCAGGTTTTAGTGTTGATTTTTGTTTTATTTGTAAGCTATTATTTGTTTGAATGTCTTTAGGTGTTGATGTCGATGTTAGGCTTCTTGATAAATTAAATGAAGAAGATCCTGTCTGACTTTGATCTGTGATTTTTACATGACTTTGTAATCCTTCGATGAAGTTTATGCTATCGGAGCGTATTTTTAATGTGCTTTCAAAATGTTCTGAATAGTGTTCACTATTATAATTGTTCCTTGATTGTGATCTGTACGGGGTTCGACTTCGTGAATTGTTATATATCGGTGACGTTTGTGGTAATTGTCTTCCGTTAATGTTATTTGAATCAATTTTTCTGTTTGGTAAATTTTGATTATTTCTCATGTGACCATAGAATGATCTTTCTTTTGGTCGTGCTATGCTTTCTCGACGTAGTCTTTTGAAGCATCCACCTTTAGTATGTCCGTGTGAGCTGCAATAGCTACAAAACAATGCAAATTTTGGTCTACCTTTAAAATTCTTTTTGTCATATGTATTATTAATTCCGTTAAGGACGTTACATATTGTTCCTTCAAATTGTTCTAGATCGTTTTGGTTAAGTTCGTTGATATTGTTACAGGCTATATTCATTTGTTTTAGATCGTCATTGATATTGCTTGTACTCTGATTAACTTCATATAGTCGTTCGTGATTATTTGTTATAGTTCTTGTTAGATCCATCTGGTCTATTTTTTCTACCAATGCTTTGAATGACATTTTCGGTTCTCTTGGCGTTTGTTTATGATTCGCGTGCTTTTTTAATGCTGCTGTTTTTAGTTCGTTATCTAAACATCTAATAAATGATTGGTTCATTACGCTATTTCTGTAATCTTCTGTGTACAATGAATATGCAGTTTTTACGAGAGTTTCTATTCTCAATGCTAATGATCTTAGTGATTCGTTGGTATGCTTTTGTAGTTGTTGTAATATTATTTTTGCTTGTTGTTTTGACTTTTCAGAATCAAACATATCTGAAAATTCTTTGCAAAATGTTTCCCAATCTAATTTTGTTTCACTTGGAAGTGTTTAATACCATTTTTGTGCAGGTCCTTGTAGGGTATGTAGTATTAAAGCTGCTCTTTTTACTTTCCATTGATGATGTCCAGGTTTGTTTACTGGTTCTATTCCACTGCTAAATATCATAGCTGCAACTATACTGTTTAAGTATTCTTCAACAGTATATGCTGGGTCTGTACCATCGAAAGGTCTTATTGTTGTGGGTACTGAACCGCTGCTGATGCTTTGTTCTATTTGAGGTTCTTCGTTTATACTCATTGATGTCAATTGTCCTTAAAAAGGTAGAGGAGGTTCTACTACAGTTGTTTCTCTTCCTTCTGTTGTGATAGAATTGGTTCTTCTATTCCGATTTTCTTGTTGTCGATTGTATTGTCTATTATTATTTTGTATATTTTCGTTCGCAATATTGTCTATATTCCTGTTAGTGAATAATTGTTCATTTTCTGTTCTGAGGTTTGTTTGTCTATTTATGTTATCCAGAGTTTTATCTAGTCTGTCGAATACCATTTCTAGTGCTTCTTCTTGTCTTTTTTCCATTCTTTTATTCATCTGTTGATATTTCATTTCCAGATCATCTATTAGTTTATTTGTGTGATATGTTACTGTAGCTGTTATTTCATTTTTTAGTTCTATGTAATTATTTGTTTGTTGTCTCCAATATTGTTCGTGATACTCTTGGTTATCATTTAGAGAACTAATATGCATATTGTTTCTATTATCTCTCATTGGATATTTCCGTCGAGCATTTTGGTTCACTGATGGTGGTAATTGATTTTCAAATCTTATCTCTCTTTCTTCGGAATCTGAAATATGTATGTCTTCGTCTATATTTTGTTGATTTCCAAATAAATTCGATGTTAATTGTTTATCAGGTTTTAGTGTTGATTTTTGTTTTATTTGTAAGCTATTATTTGTTTGAATGTCTTTAGGTGTTGATGTCGATGTTAGGCTTCTTGATAAATTAAATGAAGAAGATCCTGTCTGACTTTGATCTGTGATTTTTACATGACTTTGTAATCCTTCGATGAAGTTTATGCTATCGGAGCATATTTTTAATGTGCTTTCAAAATGTTCCGATTAGTGTTCACTATTATAATTGTTCCTTGATTGTGATCTGTACGGGGTTCGACTTCGTGAATTGTTATATATCGTTGACGTTTGTGGTAATTGTCTTCCGTTAATGTTATTTGAATCAATTTTTCTGTTTGGTAAATTTTGATTATTTCTCATGTGACCATAGAATGATCTTTCTTTTGGTCGTGCTATGCTTTCTCGACGTGGTCTTTTGAAGCATCTACCTTTAGTATGTCCGTGTGAGCTGCAATAGCTACAAAACAATGCAAATTTTGGTCTACCTTTAAAATTCTTTTTGTCATATGTATTATTAATTCCGTTAAGGACGTTACATATTGTTCCTTCAAATTGTTCTAGATCGTTTTGGTTAAGTTCGTTGATATTGTTACAGGCTATATTCATTTGTTTTAGATCGTCATTGATATTGCTTGTACTCTGATTAACTTCATATAGTCGTTCGTGATTATTTGTTATAGTTCTTGTTAGATCCATCTGGTCTATTTTTTCTACCAATGCTTTGAATGACATTTCCGGTTCTCTTGGCGTTTGTTTATGATTCGCGTGCTTTTTTAATGCTGCTGTTTTTAGTTCGTTATCTAAACATCTAATAAATGATTGGTTCATTACGCTATTTCTGTAATCTTCTGTGTACAATGAATATGCAGTTTTTACGAGAGTTTCTATTCTCAATGCTAATGATCTTAGTGATTCGTTGGTATGCTTTTGTAGTTGTTGTAATATTATTTTTGCTTGTTGTTTTGACTTTTCAGAATCAAACATATCTGAAAATTCTTTGCAAAATGTTTCCCAATCTAATTTTGTTTCACTTGGAAGTGTTTAATACCATTTTTGTGCAGGTCCTTGTAGGGTATGTAGTATTAAAGCTGCTCTTTTTACTTTCCATTGATGATGTCCAGGTTTGTTTACTGGTTCTATTCCACTGCTAAATATCATAGCTGCAACTATACTGTTTAAGTATTCTTCAACAGTATATGCTGGGTCTGTACCATCGAAAGGTCTTATTGTTGTGGGTACTGAACTGCTGCTGATGCTTTGTTCTATTTGAGGTTCTTCGTTTATACTCATTGATGTCAATTGTTTATAAAAGGGTAGAGGAGGTTCTACTACAGTTGTTTCTCTTCCTTCTGTTGTGATAGAATTGGTTCTTCTATTCCGATTTTCTTGTTGTCGATTGTATTGTCTATTATTAATTTGTATATTTTTGTTCGCAATATTGTCTATATTCCTGTTAGTGAATAATTGTTCATTTTCTGTTCTGAGGTTTGTTTGTCTATTTATGTTATCCAGAGTTTTATCAAGTCTGTTGAATACCATTTCTAGTACTTCTTCTTGTCTTTTTTCCATTCTTTTATTCATCTGTTGATATTTCATTTCCAGATCATCTATTAGTTTATTTGTGTGATATGTTACTGTAGCTGTTATTTAATTTTTTAGTTCTATGTAATTATTTGTTTGTTGTCTCCAATATTGTTCGTGATACTCTTGGTTATCATTTAGAGAACTAATATGGATATTGTTTCTATTATCTCTCATTGGATATTTCCGTCGAGCATTTTGGTTCACTGATGGTGGTAATTGATTTTCAAATCTTATCTCTCTTTCTTCGGAATCTGAAATATCTATGTCTTCGTCTATATTTTGTTGATTTCCAAATAAATTCGATGTTAATTGTTTATCAGGTTTTAGTGTTGATTTTTGTTTTATTTGTAAGCTATTATTTGTTTGAATGTCTTTAGGTGTTGATGTCGATGTTAGGCTTCTTGATAAATTAAATGAAGAAGATCTTGTCTGACTTTGATCTGTGATTTTTACATGAATTTGTAATCCTTCGATGAAGTTTATGCTATCGGAGCATATTTTTAATGTGCTTTCAAAATGTTCTGAATAGTGTTCACTATTCCAAATGTTCTGGAGTTCGTCACATAAATAACTAATTTCCTCCGGAAATATTTCTCCGAATTGGACTCGTTTTTCATTAATGTGTTCGAAGTTATCTAACCAAAATAGGAATGTAAATTCAGATACTAGTCTTATTATATCTAATGTTGTTGTTTTAAAATCTGGTTTTAATTCAATTATTTTTGTTAGCCAATTGTTATAATTTTTTATGTCGAATCTTAATTTATCGTTCACTGACTGTATTTGTTGACGATGTTCGTTCAGGTATCCAGCTGTATTCCTTAGTGTTTCGTACGTAGTGGATGTTACAGATGTGAATTTTGTTTTATCTTGTGATTCCTCGTGTCTTTTCAAGAATATTTTAAACATATCCGATAGTGATGTTTCATTTTGGAAATTAAAAAATATCTTTTTATTTCCTTTTTCATCTGTTAGTGTGAATGTGTACCAACTACCAATTTACATTGCAAAGTTGCAAAATTGCAGAAGATTGCAACAACGTATCCAATTACCAATAATACCTTTTCAGTAATTAGACATTTTTGCACCAAATCCCTTGGTACAAACTGACGTCACCAACCATACCAATGATCAAAGAAACTACTTCAAAACAAAAGACAACGACAAAGTCGGCACCAACATCAGGCTAATAACCATAACATACCATAATGGAAACACGCCAACTACCATCAAATATAATAAACTTCATACCAATACACCAATTACAAAGAAAAAACAACATCTTGAGAACAAAAGTTCTGGAAAATGTCAGAAGTAAATCCAATTCAAGAAATAGGAAACTAACATTCTAATTAGACCTAGTAATTATTAAAATTGACAACTTCAAAACCCAAGTATAAAAAACGGAAGATGTGTAAATGTCAGAAACATTGTAGAGAACCAGAAACGAGAAAGTAAAAATCACAATTCTGATTTTGCCTCGTACAATCCACAACTGCCAAACTAACTTGAAAAATTTGAAAAATTGCGAAAAATTTCAGCTAAGCTGAAAAACTGAAATTGTATACTCAAAATTCAAAAAATTTTCGATCTCAACAGAATTCTTTCATTGTTTCTATAATTTCACACTAGAAAGAGAAGATAAACTATTTTTCAATTTCATCTTTCAGAATACAAGTTTATTAACAACACTCAATTGCACGACAACACAACAGGTAAACTGAATTACTTTAATTTCATTTCAGAAAAGTTAATTCACCACTATACATATCACTGTGATGAAAAACCACCAATGTTAGCAGCATCAGAGTTTATGCACTCTTTAAACAGAAACCAGCTTTGTATAAAAATAAAAGTACAAAGAGACAATTTTGCTCCACTTAAATTTCCTTTAAATAGTCATATACATTTTGATAACGACAGTATCACAACAACTGATTGTAAAATTTCAACTAAAGATTGTTTATTCATAATTGAAGGAATAACAGAAACCGGACAAGAAGTCAAACTCTTTTGGGGAGAAAAACATTTTGAATTGTTAAAAGACATAACGCCCTGTAACGAAACTATTACAGAATTCCAATCACTAGAACAACAAATACACACGGATACATGTGTTGATATCAACAAACTAAACACAGTTTTCATAGTAGTTTGTAAAAAAAGACGCTATTGAACTTGTAGACGATAAACTAAAAGCCTAACAAATAATATGATACCAATTATTGTTATTGTAGTTTACCAATGAATTTAAATTTTATACAATTAGTGCGACACCGTTAAGTGTCAGTTACACAAGAAAATAACTGTCATTTTACAGTGCAGCATTAAAAATCTTTTCCAAATACCAACACTCGTTTATACGTTTCAACAATTGATTTCTCAGAAACATTAGTAACACTCTATTTAATATTAAATAAAATAATATTATTTCTTACTATATTCTTAGTACCTTGCATAATAGTAATATCCACGTATCTAGCGATTGTAGCAATACATGAAGTAATTAGAAATCGCAGAGTAGTATATGCAAGCCCACCAGTACAATAATTCAATGCACGAAATACATCCTGATATATACCATACATGTAAAACAAACATAGATATTGTAGAACTGGAAATATTTAAATTTATTAAAATTGCAATAATTATAGATTTCCTAGTACGCATGTGCTTAAGTTTAATAGAAACCTTTGTAAATCCATAAAAATTGATACAAACCCTGACATAGAAGAATCTATATATCATACATTACATTCACAAAAATTCTATCTACAAATTGGATTTCCTGCAGAATCACCATTTTACGGAAACGTTGTAATATACCAGTTAAACTTAAGAATACAACATAACGAAATTTGGATATCGAATATAGGAGCACAAACACACCAACCAGAACAAGAACTAATACCAGTACTGATATTAACACCACCATATATGCAAATCCCCCACACGGACCTGGTTCCGGAGCTTAGATAATTAAAAATCAGCAAAAATTGCGTCATCAAATAATAATAGTAACCGTAACAATACTCAAGAACAACCACATCATAACGAAGTAACAGATCTAACAAATGTACCAACATCGCCTGAGATAGACGATACAGACCCTGGAAACGAAAACCCGTATACAGTACGGCGTGAGAGAACAGAAACTAGACACCTATTAAGAGGCAGACGTAGAGCATCACTCTCATTTCCCACACAAGACTCTACATTAGTCTCATACGATTCTACTGATATAGAATCAAATATAAGAAGACCTATAGAAGCCGAACAGTCAGAACCACCAAGTCGAACCGGAACACCAACCGGAACACCAACACTCCATAATTTTAATATCAGTTCACCTAGCGATCATTCAAGTGTTAATACTATCCCAACACCTACATCATCTGAATTAAGAGTAAATCCATTTCTACCAGCCACATTTCAACAAAGACAAGACTTCAATTTCGTAGAAGACAATTTTCGTGTACAACCAATACACTCACCACATAGTTCAATTTGGTCAGCACCTTCACCGCAAAATACGATAAGTACGAACACTACACCAAATAGATCACAACAATCTTCATCCTCGAACACCTCAATTAGCGTACCACGAGTAGAAGTAACAAACTCTTTACAACCACTACGAAATACAATACTCTCACCAGCATCATTTATACCAGAATTAAGACTAGCATCAAGTCACCCCGGTAGAACTCGAGCAACACCAGTACTAAATCCAAACCCCCCTTTTTTAAGTAGAACTAATGATCATACATATCTTTTTCCATTAGATCATAAGACCTGGAATCCACCTCCACCATTATACGGACCAACTAATCTTGGAGATACCCTCACAAATTGGTCAAGAAATAGACTTACAAATACCTTAAACCTAACACTTCGCCAACGAAATTCAGCACTTGAGGTTCTAGCAACACCATCTCTATAACTAAAATTTAATACAACGATTAAATACGATACGATATTCAATCATCCATTTCATGCAACAACACCCTCTATAGTAACAACAACGACACCAGCACCGTTTATTTGTATTGACTTTGTTTATAAGTTTGATAGATATACTAAACAAACTTTAGGCTTTGCATCATTTTACAATCCTCATACAGGATTATCGTATACATGCCGTTTCAATTAAATTCCATAATACTAATATTAATAATAATAATAATATTTAATTATATGAAAATAGACACACAAATACAATCACAATATAAGATACAAAACAAACTAAAAGAACATATTAAAGACCGCATCAACGAAAGAATGGAGAAACATATCAAAAACATAAAAAATAAAAACAAAATAAAAATACATACATCAAATACAATAGAACGCGAAAACTTCAACAAACTGATGAAACACGTATCTGACAATCAAACAGAACTAACAGCAGACTCAAACTCAATCAAAGACATTTATAACAACACAGCATTAGAGAATTTTAAAAACAGTTCAGACTATGAAGAAATGTGGAACATAGCTATTGATAAATGGGCAAGAAACTGGAATTTCTATAGAGAACATCTCACAAACAGTATTCTAGAAAAATTCCAATTAAACAAAAAAAGACAGAAACGTCAAACAAAGGAAGAATACGTAGAATTAACAGGACAAAACATAAACGGCTCAGAAATCGGACCTCAAGATATTTTTATTGAACATTACGATTGCGACGCAGAAGAAATCACGAACGTAAAGTACTACGAACTAAACAAAATTAGTACATGCAAATTTAAACCACTAGATTTAGATATGACAAAAACAGAAGTTCAACCGTTATCAAAAGCACAAGCAGTAGAGATTAAAGCATACGCAGTTGCAGGAACGATTAAAGAACGAGTAGAATGGTGTTCACAACACACCAACTACATTAGAGCAAACCGACCTAGCTATTATGTATCAGACGCACAAAGAACAAAAATATTAGACCCGGACGAAGTTCGTAACGAACTCGCCAGACTTAATTTACTGAAAAACACAGATTACAAAACCCACAAGATACAACATATCATTCAATTACATAGCTAACCCACCATTACAAAAGAGAATTGAAGACCTCCAAGGCAGAATACAATTTCATTTAGATACTCCTATGGTACCACGATATGGCAGGATAGTGTATGATTACACAAACCCAACATGGATACCATCCGCAATAAAAAACGCACAATCAAACTGTTTAACCGGAGTAAGAAAACAAAACAGAATAGACATACTAGATTGGACATTAGAAATCAGAGAAGTATCACTCATACTAAATCTTGATACGGAAGAAATCTCATACATGGGAACAAAACTACCATGCGATCTCCGCAAAGGAGAGTGTCAACAGACACCTTTTACAAAAGCAACAATAGTTTGGGAACCCCAAACACATTGTCAATTATTTGAGCTGATTAGATTTGATGCATTCATGGTAAAATACCAAGACCGATATTGGATAGAAACAAACGCAGAATGGACAACAGTACAAAAACCAGATATACAAGAGAAAATAAAATTAAATAAAACAGCCTCAATAGCAACACGATTTGAAATATATCCAATAGTTGAACACGAATGCGGATCACTACAACCCCTTCATAAAACAGAATACGATGATATTTACATAATATATGAATATGGCTTTGATATGCATACAGGACAGAAAACAACAAGAAAGAAAGATAAATTTGATGATGAAAAATTCATAAAAATAACACCAAAACAAATCATCTCAACGCACACACGCTACGAAGATGAAGATAACAACCAATTTTATTACGGTTTTATTAACGAAAACACACATTTAAATATGAAAATGGACTTATATATGAGTAACATATACTCTAGAATCAGTTTACAAGCACTAGAATTTTATTCACAAATTTGCGAACAAACTAGAAATCTACGACAGTTAACATTAACACAAGTACAGAAGAACACACCACTTCTAGGATACATCCTTACAGGAGACAGATCGATATTTGTAAAACAAGGAGGAGTAAACGTTATGAAAATGTACAAATGTGCAAAGGAATCATCACCACTTTATGTACCACAAACACGTGAATGTTATGATAAAATACCAATTCTATACAAAAACAGAGTACAGTATGTACACCAACTAACACGCCAAACATACCTTTGGGCAAAAAAGGTACTATGTTGACACAGTAATTTTGATCAACTCATATCTATAGATACGGAAGGAGCATCTCGATACAGATTAACACCGTATCCAGTTAAAGTTGAAACAATACTAAACACAATATCACCTGAAGAAATAGTATTAGATAATATGTTTAGTAAAGCAAGTCTAATAGAAAGCGGAATCTACAGTAAAGAACAATTAGTACAAGAACGAAAAAGAGATCTATTACATGTATACATGAGAGACCGTGAAAAACCATTACAAGACGCACAGTCAGCTAATGCACTAAAACTCTTAGAGCTCGAACAATTAGGTTTATTACAAACATATAAAAATTACGAACAATCACTAAAATGGCTACGAGATTTGAATATCAATGGATATGACTTTCAGATTGATCAACCAAGCATAAACTGGAAAGAAATTTTTGACGGCGCATGGCTAAAAGACCAAATTCTAACCATCTTTGGTTGGCCATGGTACATATTAGAGAAAATGGCTATTATTTATGCTATGATTAGCATGATATTATTCATAACAAATCTTATTATTAAATTCTATAACGCTTTTGCTATTCAGAAAGCAATCGGAAAGCAAGCAAGTATAACAAAAATACTACAAACCGGAATATTTGAGATATTTTCACAAACACTTACACAATTAGTAGCACAAATACAAGAAGAAAATCTACATGACGACAGTGACGATAACAATTCCCATTATGGAAACTTAAACAACAAAACCAGAAAAAGTAGACCTAACTTTCGTAGACATTCAGCAGAAGTAACAACGTCAAACCATAACAACAATGAAATACCAACAGAAATTTACGTTGATACAAATTATAAACATTACAACACAACAATCCGTAGAACAGAAAACGGATTACAATTACGAACTTTAGAATCAACAAAAAAGATACAGAAACCACCATTACCAGAAAAGAAATATAAACCAGAACCATTTAAATTAGAACCATTAGAAACAATAAAAGAGAATAAATTACCGTCAATATTACCACAACTAATTACACCACCCCCGGCATATCAATGCATCGGAAAAAATTTATCAGCACCTATCCATAGTGCACCAAAAGTTGAACAACATAATAGTTTATTCCACAACCATCCATATGAAACACCAATACCAATTCATCAACCAAAACCATATGAAATCCCAAATCCTTCATCAACAACTAACGAACAAAGACACTTAATACCTACATCGAAACTACTCGATATGCAAAACCCTCCACCAATTGATTTTGAACAACTAAAATTTACGGCTAACAAAATGCATAATCGCAGTCACAGCCTAGACGTACTCCAAAATGATCAGCCACATACAAATGAAGTCATATACTTTGACATTCATTCGGCTGATACATACGAAACTTAAAACAAAATGTACATTAAAGAACATCTAACAGTATCCCCCCCACTACTATTAAATCATCAAAATTGTATATTCATAAAATTGTATATTCACAACAAAACATAAGAGACCTACAGTAAAAATGACAATATATTTTTAAATAACAATGTAACCACTAACGAGTGAGTTTTTAACATATCAAACTACAAACAGTTTCTATAACAGTCAACATAACTTTTGTAACCATATGTTATTCAAATAGTAATAATCTATGAGTTTTAGCACAATGACAACAGGCATGGACTACGAATCGCCATACAAATCCGATTCACCATTCAGCTACGAAGTTGAAGAAGGAGAACTGAGTTCCGGATCAGGAAGATCGAGTCCTGGCACAGTAAGAGACAACGCATCGGACTGTGGAACTCAAACAGACGATCAAATCGAGAATATTTCTGAAACAGTCACTACAATGAGAGTACAATTGGACAATAATCCAAAGATTACTCAAACTCCACAAGAAATTGCACGTAAAATCAAAACTAAATTTGACAACAGACGGAACTTGCAATCCTTTAACACTAACAAAAACACTAATGAACAAGGAACAAGTACAAATATTCATAGCTATGAACATAGCAGATTAGTTAACACTCAAAACCGTTCAACGACGGAATCATATACATCACCCCCACTTCCAAACTACCCACCCCCAGTGCGACCGCCACCACCATCTGATTATTTTACAGAACAACCGAGAACACAAACTTATGCTCAACAACGATTGTTGACCGCTAATAGTAGACCAAACAATTTAAGATTCCCCTACGCGGTAACACCGAGATCAACTAATAGTAAATCATTTTTCCACCAATCAACAAATGAGCAGACACCAACAACAACAGTTATGGAAACAATTTGGTTTCAGGACAAAGATCCTAGAACATTAAATAGCCCACACAATAGTAATTACAACCCATTATTATCATACAGAAATTGGGCAAATATGCCATTCGATTCACGCGAATATAACTTTTTCATGGCACCTCTTCATAACCTTAAAGATCGTGTGTCAGAGTACTTCCCACCTCTGCCACCAGAAAACACGAATACAGTCAAGCGTAGTACGAAAAACATGGGTAGAGACAAACTCAACCAGACTATGTACCCAATACTCAAACAGTTTTATAGCCTAACTGAGAGATTTTTATTTGATTATGACTACAAGTTTAAAATTCCAATCACATGTCATTTTGATCTACTTATAGCTAAAGCATCCCAAGACTTATCTGCGTACAGTATTTACGATCATCAGATATTTCAACTTAGTTTCAATTTTCTGCATCCTACACCGAAAGATGTACAGAACAATAACTACAGAGTACATGAAACTAAGCTAATCCACAACCTTATATATTATACATTTCTACGTGACAAAAGCAATAATACATCAAGAAGATACATACACATAAATGACCAACTCATATCACCTTATTTCCTAAATTACGGATATCGTTTAAAATGGGAATATACATTGGGCACACTTAGAAATTTTGACCCAATCAAGAACTACTATATTTTCCAACCGAAAGATTCACCGAAGCGGCCTCTCATAGTACCGCTCGAAGCTTTGGTACCTTGCGAGGAATATCACGTCTATCACCTCGAAGGAAGCGTAAAAAACCGCGCTTTCACAAATAGAATAAACTTCAATAATGAACGGACTAAAACAGAACTTGAGCACGAACTATGCAACACAGTGAAAGCATCCATTACAGACATTCCATTAAAAGATCTAACGAACTTACTTGCATATTTCCTATCGAAAGACGACAACTTTGTAAAGGAATACCGCCATTATAAAGAACGGACAAACTATCCGAAACAGACGGAGAAATTATAACAATGTTATCATAGTAACAAGTAACAACTCTCAATAGTAACAACTCTCGATAATTTCGACAAGTAACAATAAATAACCATGAAATTAATCAGTGCATATATGATTATTTATGTTTTCTGATACCCGAAATTCACCCTTTCCTGATAAATGTATTTGTATCAGTCCAATACTTTGTATTCAAATACTTTGTAAACACTTATATTTATATTTTTATCTCGATAAACACACTCACAACGAGCAATCTATAGGTGTACTTTATATTTACACAACTATTAATTACAAAAATAATTGTACAAATTGTTATATATCTTCTCTGTTCAATAAACTCTAAAAATGAAAAAAAAATAATTTTTTACTTTTCCTATAAACCCTAACCTAATTTCTAAAATGTATATGTATATATGCAAAGATTTTTCCATAGTTAGTTATATGCATTTTTGTAAATAAATAACAACTTGAAATAAGGCACAGAACTGACGGGAATTAGAACACTTGCAATATAAACAAAGTGTAAACGGACAAACAGTGAGTCATATAACAGACATATTAACTCTATGTATAACATGTAATAATAACTTTCAGACCTTGAGTCATTGACATGACATTTCAACAAAACTCATCCTAGATTCTTATAGAACCGATTTGTTTACACAACATACGAAACTATAATGTCAGTTTGAAATCATAATGACATAGCAAAGTGTTATATACTTTTTCAAACAAACTGTACCAATATATCAACTTATAACATAGATCAAAACATAAAATATTTGAATTTCGAAATTTTCACATGTAAAAACATATGAATAAACAGATGACCAAATGCATGTAAAACATACTTTCATTTATCAAAGAACAAAACACATGTATATATGGATACATTACATAATTCTTTAAGCTATAGTAACAACTAACAGCTTCGCCTTTACCTAGTAACAACTAACATTGTAGTACTCCAAATACTGAAAGAGTCTTTTGGATTATTTGGAATATTGTATAAGCGCGCAGACAGATACTTTAACTTAATTTCTGAAGTTAAAGAAATAGAAGTTGGTTGAATAAGGCATTTGGACATTTTTGGACATATCCATTACAAAGCGAGATCCCATAAGCGAGATCTATAAACCCTTTACAAAATACATGACACAACACAAATTGTAGAAGTATGACAATACAATTCGTAAGAATTGATTGCATCAGAATAACTTCTGGTTTCGTGGAGAAATCAAATTATTAATACATGTTCATCTTCAATAATCAAATTTGAACTAATCCAACATGGCTACACATTCACATGTCACTTAAACATTTCTAGACCATGTCACACACCTTGTGTTGACCTAGCAAGTACTACCCTCAATTGATCCATCGAATTCCATGAAAACATATAACAAAATATACTTAACACAGATCATATTAATTTCTATTTTCTTTCCAACTGGAAGGGATACTAGGTATAACAGAATATTAAAACCTAACAAAAGATTACAATAGAGAAAAACTTTTTTTAACATCTAACACCTAACAACAAATCAATTCAGGTAAGTCAGGTAAGTCAAGTCACTGGACATCAGGATCGCCTCCAAGCATCAACACCGGACCTACCCGAAAGGATCTTCACCCACTGGACGTGGTAATGGAATAGATACTTTTGTGGTTGTAGATTTTCAATCTTTGCTCTTTGGGCAACCTATGTCTGGGAACCGACTTACAGACGAACCAACCTCAAGCAACACATTCCAAAAAGAAAGAAAATCCTTCAGAGAGAATAAAGAGAAATTGACTTAATAGACTGTACAAGAGACTTTCAAAAAACTCGAAACCCCGGAAAAATGGAGTCAAATATGACTTCCAGAAAAGACTATTCGAAAGACTTTATTATTAAAATAAATAAAGACTGAAAATACTCTTCCCTGATTGGATAAAAAGGGAATAATATCTTTTCCTTTTTATCCTTTAGATGTTTACCTGTATTCCCTCTTCTCAGAAGAGAAAGTTATTTAGTCAGTACCAGTTAACCACCTGATATAATAATAAAGTATATTTCTCTCTCTCTCTCTACTCCGTTCTTGTTTTGTATTGAGATATACGTTAGACTTTAGCATTGGGGCCCGTGCACTGTCTACTGAAGCTCAGATAGAAGAGTAACAGACTAGAGATATAGAACTTTAGTTAGTCAGGTAAGCCTTAAGAGTATACCTTATTCTTGAGACAACCATAAGACAGTTCCAGAAGTATCCTAATAAAGGTAAGCTAAGAACACGTCTTATTTACAAGTGTTTCTATTCTTAGTGCGAGTGATCTTTTGTGGCTCTTCGTGTATACTCATTGATGTTAATTGTTTAATTAATAAACGGTAAGGGAGGTTCTGTTACTGTTGTTTCTCTTTCTTCTGTTGTGATTGAATTTGATCTTCTAGTACGATTTTCTTGTTGTCTATTGTTTTGATTATTAGTGTTTTGTATGTTATTATTATTTGAGTTTCCGTCATTGTTTGAGTTTCCGTTTTCTGATCTAAGATTGTTTTGTCTATTAATGTTATCTAAAGTTTGTCGAATACGATTTCGAGTGCTTCTTCTTTTTTACTTTCTATGTTGTCGTTAATTTGTCTAAATTTGTTTTCTATATTATCGATAAGCTTACTCGTATGATTTGTTACTTTTTCTGTTATTTCCTCTTTCAGATCTTGATAATTGTACATTTGTTGTTCCCAGAATAGTTCATGTTGTTCACGATTATCGTTCAATGAACTAATATATGTGTTATTTCTGTTATAATTATATTGTGTTGGGTTCTGATATTTTCGTTTAACTTTTTGATTTACTGATGGTGGTAGCAAGTTTCCGTTTCTTCCATCTCTGTCTTCTGAATCAGATATATCTATTTCGTCTACTATATTCTGTTGATTTCCAAATAAATCTGATGTTAACTGTTTATTTGGTTTTATTGTTGATTTTTGTTTTGATTGTAAATCTGTATTCATTTGAACATCTTTTGGTGTTGATGTTGATGTTAGACTTCTTGACAAGTTAAATGATGAAGAACCTGCTTGTCCTTGGTCTTCAATTTTTACATAATTTTCTAATCCTTCTATGTATTTAAAGCTATCTGAACCTAGTTTTAGTGTTAAAACATACTAAAGTGTTGCTATCTGAACAAACTAAAGTGTTGTGAATAGTATTCACTGTTCCAAATGTTTTTAAGTTCGTCACATAGGTTTTCAAATTGTTCGTGAAATGTTTCTCCAAACTGTATTCGTTTGTCATTAATGTGTTCAAAATTATCTAACCAAAATAGGAATGTGAACTCTGAGATAAATTCTATAATTTCTGATGTTGCTGTTTTTTGTTCTTGTTTTAGTTCCATGATTTTTGTTAACCAATTGTTATAATTCATTATGTCATTTCTTAGTTTGTCGTTTGCTGATTGTATTTGTTTCTTTAGATCGTTTAAGTATACGGTTGTATTTCGTAGTATTTCGTACGTTGTAGATGGTATTGCTGTTACTTTTGTTCTATCTTGTGAATCTTCATGTCATTTTAAGAATGTTTTGAACATATTAGGTAGTGTTGTTTCATTTTGGAAATTATAGAATGTTTTTCTATTTCCTTTTTCATCTGTTAAGATAAATGTATAATGTTTATTAAGTTGATCTCTATCCAGTAGTATTACTGGTAGATAGTGTGCCAAGTGATTTCTATGGATGTTAATTTGTTGCATATGTTTTGTTTCTTTGAAGAGGTTATTCTTCAAATTTATTATTATTCTGTAAATAATTTCATGGTTTTCTTGCGGGCAATCGCTAGCAATTGTAAATGGTGTTAAGAAATGGTTTGTTATTGACTGTGGTTTATGGTTGGTATCCATCTTTTGTTTTTATTGTTAATCTAAATAATATTGTTAATTTTATTCCGTTATGGAGATTTGAAACTTGCTATTTTCTTTGCTTTAGTTCGGAACTGGTCGCATCAGATAAGATGTGTTCTGAGCTTACCCTATAGGTCACTTCTAGAACTGTCTTATGGTTGTCTCAAGAATATAGGATACTCTTAAGGCTTACCTGACTAACTAAATTCTAGATCTCTAGGCTGTTACTCTTCTATCTGAGCATCAGTAGACAGTGCACGGGCCCCAATGCTAAAGTCTAACGTATATCTCAATACTAAACAAGAGCGGAGTAGAGAGAGAGAAATATACTTTATTGTTATATCAGGTCTGTGACTAGTACCGACTAGCGGAGTAAGTGAACAGGGATAAAGGGAAAACAGATAAACATTTAAGGAAAGGTATTTTCCCTTTTTCAACCAATCAGGGTTGAGTATTTCAGTCTTTATTTTATATAAATAAATAAAGTTTTCAAGTCTTTTGTTGGAAGTCATTATTGACTCCAACGATGAAGGAGGAAAATTGATTAAATTTTCTGTTGAGGTTCCCAAACAACGTCAGAGTATAACAATTATATGCACTTATATCTATTCTCACAAATATGAGCACCAATGTCTCCTACGAAGAATTTTGAGGGATTTGAGGGATTCTCAAATCAACCATAAGTTGACCTTATGGTTCTTGTGCTCCACAATCTTACCACTGTTTTAGTTTTTTTCTCCGAGATGTAGCTGCCTTCCCAATATATCATTTGCTGTACCTCTTTGGGGTTCTCAGATTTTTAAAAATATTGGGGTGGTGTGCCGCTTGGCATCACGTCCAAATTTTATCATTTGGAAAACGTTGAACAATATATACATAATTTATGCTTTGCAGTCTCTCAGCTGTCTCAATTGCGTTGATTTTTTCCAATTTGGAAAGTACGTACAATGAACAATCGAATATAGGTAAACATTTCGTAGAATCGGCGGGTGACTTATCGATCATATTGAAGTCAACACCCTTAATGGAATCTATCTGCAGCTGATTGCAAGTTATAGTAAGTTTTGATAATTGTATTTAAGGGTTTAGAAAATCCGTCAAACAAAGCTTGAGTTGTTGTCATTCGTACCCTAACCCTAATAAAAAACATTTTCCCTCAATCTGGATGGACCAGCAAGATTCATCAGGATGGGATTGTTTGTAGGTATTTTTTTGTTCATTTTAAGCTCGTATTTTAAGGGGTATTTCTTCCGCGTCAGTGGAAAAAATAGCAAAGCAAACATTTCGACCATCGCAAATTCTGGCAAAACAAAGCTTAGCGATTGAAAAAAAAGACACATCAAAACAACTCAATCTTTCAAATTTCAACATAAAAACTGTTCTGTAGCTAGTGTGTCTACAAAGAGTACAATCGTGATTGTTTATATTAAACATAAATTCAGGTGGGTTATGTGTCATTTGACTGCAACTAATTCTTGTTCATTTTAAAGCAAAGAAGATTCACATAATGAATAGAATCTTGGTGACAACCTCAAAAAACAATATTTCATATGCGGCAAAAATCAAAAACTCAATTTGAATATGGAAAAAAATCATGCAAGATGACCCGTTATCAATCTTTTCAATT
The DNA here is from genome assembly GCF_964194025.1 of Convolutriloba macropyga. NCBI lineage: Eukaryota > Metazoa > Xenacoelomorpha > Acoela > Convolutidae > Convolutriloba > Convolutriloba macropyga. Next base: position 46,264,116 of record NC_134471.1, read on the forward strand.
GTTTTGGATATACAGTGGTGCCATGAATTATTTCACGTAATTGAAAAATTTTGGTCAAATTCAAAAGTTATTCTAACTTTGGCTGAACAACTCCTATAACCAACGAATACAGTTTCTCGATTTAGTTCCCTCATGTCCCAACACTCAGACAAATTACAAAAAGTTGATTCCTGTTTTTGTAATAAAAATATTTTTAAAAAGTCATCAAATCATGAATAAAAGCAAACAAACATCACATACATCGTACAAAAAATCTACCAAAGCACTTTGCGTTCTCTTTTTTTATAAACACAGTCAGTGCTGGAATTTTGCCATCCGTCAGTTTTTAATTTAATCAATATCTAATTCTGACAAAAAAATTTATCCTTCTAAAACTGTCTTTTTCTGTCCCACGTGCAAAGAACTTGTAAAATAAAATCGATATGTAGTAAGTTTGGAAGAAAGTTTTAGTTCAACACACTTTTGGTGGAGCAAGCTCAATAACATCCCAAAAGACGTCAATTTTGTCTTTGTCCTGTATAACATTAGGCGTGATGAAAGTTCCGTTAATGAGCAACTTTGTAGTGCTTTCTACGAAATCAAACTAGAGTGCTTCGTTCAAAATTTTTAGGTTTTTTGTCAATGACGACCTTTATTTCATTTCGGGATAGCATCAGAAATTGGCCAGGGACAAACAATCCTTCAACATTATTGCGAAAGATTTTTTAGTGGATACAAATTTCCAAATTGACTTTGTTCTAATGGTTTTTTCTGGAGCGCCAATTAAATTAATGCTTGCAGTAGTCCTTAGCGTTGATATCTTTAAACAATGAAAATATGCTGTCACTATAGTAATTGAACTGGGAAGAAGAAGTGGCTGTTTTTCTTTCATGATTTCTCTTTTGCAAGGGGAATTTTTTTTCTGCTATTATCTGAGACGGAGCAGGATTTCACCTTTGTGTGAAAGATAAAAAGCGTAAATGGCGAGATTGAAAGTAAAAATGAGGTATATATGAAAACGCGGATCAATGGGGTGACTGAAAATTTTAATTGTAAGGAAGCAAATGAAGGAAATATAGATTAAACTAACATTGATAAAAAATATTGAACCAATGATTGTTATGCGAAAACGTAGCCAATAAGATCCTATAAGAAATTTCTTTAAGCTAATGAGATTTAATCAAACATCTTGACATAGTAAATATGTCAATTTTATTATTGGTAACTTGACGAAAAAGACATTTCATTACAAATTTAGTAACATCCCCTGATGTCCTTTCGAAAACTTTTCAAATTGAACTCTCATGTGATGAAATACTATTAGACATTGAGTTGAAGTCTTGTGCTGAGTTTTCGTAGTGCAGAGCAACTATAGTTTGCGAATAGTAGGTTTTGAAGATTTGATTGGTTCTCATCTGTGTATAATAATTTTTCCCGGATCATGGGGGAAATGAGGTTCTTGAGTTGATTTACATCTAAAGTTAACAATTTTTTGAAAAGTTTGTCATTGTGTTTTGAAAACACAATGACCTAACAAACAGCATATTGTTTTACGTGATTTTTTAGGTGCAAACATACTCTGTTGCACTTCAGATTGTGCAAAACTTGTTTTTTAAATCTTTCAACAATTTCAAACTATGTTGTTTGAGTAATTCGTGGGTTGCTGAACTTTTCTGCGGCTAAACGGAATTTCTTGTTGCCGCTTTCTGCAATTAAACGGCAATAAATTTCGACGCAAGTCATTTGACTGTGTCTAGTTTTGGTCTGTACTTTTTTGTTACTCTGTTGCAATCTGCCTGAAAGGACAATTTGAGGTTGTTATTGGTTTTTGTTGTTTTAAATATCAATTCCTTATTGTTTGAAGTTTAATCTATATTTGAAAGAGATGTTTGAATAAAAACCTGTTTAGGAAGTAAGGGAAGATTAGGCGAAATTTGCGTTTTCATGGACTACCTATGTGCAAAAGGGGAAAAAAATAATTGAAAGGCTCAATTCAATGCTTTTGAATATAAGGTCTCAGTAATCATCTGATGTGATGAGATTTTGAGAAAAAGCTTTCTAAAATTGTGTACAATTCAATACATTTCATTACGATGCAGAAGTGTACCCCAAAATTTTCGCCTTAGTCAAAATGGCTCGGAAATGAGTTACATAAAATGAAAGAAATTAGATGACATCCTTTGTATCTTACTTTTCGCCAAAGGGGTTCCGCCAATTTTGCGAAATAAAAGAACATTCGGTGCAAAAAGTAGGTAACAAATCTTGTAGCACGTTTCCGCTCAATTTAGGTATCTATTATTCGCGCGCATTTTGAGCATGCAATAAGCACTCTAATAAAGATTTAATTGAAGCTTTCAAAGCTTTAAAGTGCTTTAAATACATGCAAGCACAAAACCTGACTTTTTTTCCGAAAAATCCCTTGCACATCAAAGACTTTGTCTATCAATGTGGGACTGGCCAATTTTAATAAGTAGTAATAACTAGTACTAATAAGTAGTAATAAGTAGTAATAAAGTACCATAAGTTGTAATAAAGAAGTAATAAAGTACTACTAGTAGTAATAAGTTAGGCTTAATTAAATAAGTAGTAATTAAGTTAGGCTTAATTGCGGATTATATGCGAAATCGAGCTACATTGCGTGCGAAAAATTGATACGTAAATTGAGCGGATGCGTGATACAACTCACGCGAAAAATAGTTTATTGAGTTTGTACTTGTATTTCGCGGCTAAAATTAGGACACTTTTGCGAACACGGGATACGATATTCCCTTCCATTTTGCCAGTTTCTGGTAAATTAGCTATTTTCCGCAATATTGTACCACTTTAATGTATTAACATAGTAAAAACGAACACGAGGGACACACATCGGGCAGATCTGCCCGTGACGATTTGGGTATACCTCTGCACTGTAATGTTTCATCAATTCAAGCAGAAAATTTGAAGTATGAAATTTCAAAATTAGATTCTTCTTCATAAAACTTGACATTTTCATAAAACTTGATAAAACTTGTAAAAAATGACATTTTTACAGGAAAAACTATTCACGGAAACTGTTAAAAGAACAAAAATGTTTATGTAAAATATTTGAAGAAAAATCATTGTTAATAGCTTTTCTCAAAGACGTACTAGTGAAAAACAAGAATTTCTTACGACATATATATTTCGTCAAAATGCGTTTTAAGAAACTGACATCTTATCTCATATCATCACTTTATATTTTTGGAAACATGAAACTTTAGGATAAAAAATTAATTTGAAAAGAGCTGTGAAAATTAAGTCCTTTTTATCTAAAATGTTCCAAAAACCAATTTTAGTATCTGCTTTTCTAAAGAAAATTTACAAAACAAAAAATTAAAAAAAAAGAACAACTCATTTTTTGTCAATGTTTTTAAAAAGTGGCAAAACAGAAAAATCAAAAACAAATTCAATGGGTTTTTCCATCATGTGAAATTGAGCAAGTTGATGTGATAGATGCTGCTAATTGAACGTTGAGGCGGTACAGGACTTTGTAGGGACGGATATGTTTGTAATACCTTATGTATGCTGATTTTTTGTAACACATAACACTCAAGCGTTTACAAGTGAATCCTACAGAGATTGATAACAAAATAGAGAATTTGTAATTATAGTGCCTGGAAAAATCTTAGCTAATTAGTATTATCTGGCACATGATTTCCAAAGCGGTTAAAACTCATGTACATCCATCAAAAATTCATGAATATAGGCTATACCTATCCAAGTTGGCCGCCAGAAATCTTTATTGGCAACCATATCCAAGTAATATTTTGCGTTTTTGGTAGCTTGGCAACCATGTAATTGACCATGGAAAAAGACAATTTTGCTCAAAAAGCTCTTAAATTAACCATGCATTGCACTCTGAGTGGAGAAAAACTCATCAAGACACTTGAAAAATTGAAGTTGGGAACCATATCCAAGAACATACACATTTATGGTGCCATTTAAGACCATAAAATTCAAAATAAAAAAAACGGAGTGCAGTTAAAGCAGCATCTTCTGACTGCTTCAAGCATTCCAAAAAAGCAATTTCAGATAGTTGAATTTTTGATGTCTTGGAAACCATATCTAAGACCGTATAAATTTATGGTCTTGCTCATGGTTGCCAAGAAATGTATTACGTCTCAAAATTTTTAAGGAGTATCTAAAAAGCATGCATTTTTAAATAGGGCGTGCAAAGAGCATGTCCAAAAAAGTAAGCCAGCGAACAAAACATCAAACACATAAAATACAGTGTGTTTTTATCACAAAACATTATTTGAAATAAAAAAAACTCAAAAAAGGCCGTTGTCAAATTCTCTCGAGCAACGTGCCACAATAAAAGTACAAAATTGTTCTACATCAACGTTATCTGCTAATCTTGCGTGGTCATTTGTTGGTACACTTTTTCTTTTGATTATGTCCGATAATTTTGTTTTTTTTTGTCAATTTTAAATAAAATTAGTCTTCAGGAGTGTATCTGCGTTTATGACAATTTACATGGTTGAATTGGATGACAGTTTTCAACAGTTTTCACTGGAAAAACAATCTAAAATAGGACAATTTTGTTAGATTTTTTAATGTGAAAATTGCGGTATATGGCAGCCAGCGGCTACCATTTGGGCGTGGACTGCATTGTACTGTTTGCTGAAATCAGCTGAAGCTGCCTACTGGTGGCTTTATCCTTAAATGGAACGTATATGGTCTTGTAAGAACAATATACGAACCCAAAAAGAACCATTTAAGAACCATATATGGTACCATTTTATCATTAAATCTTATTTTTTGTGGAAACGTTTAAATATCGTGTGGGTTGTTTGAAGGTGCTCCCTGAACAAAAGAATGCATGGAACCATATAAGGTTCTTGGATATGGGATTCCTAAGAAAGGTCAATCCGGATAATTTTAATACATAAAGTATTTCAAGCGGTTATTAAGTAGGTATCACTTGAAAATTTGACGCAATTGGGCTAATCAATGTTTATACATAGATAATTCCTATGTAATTGGTAACAGCTGTTATATTTTCACTCAAACGGTTAATAAGTAGGTACGTCTTTGAAACATTTTACGAAATTAGGCTAATCAATGTTTATACATAGGTTCGTCCCCCCCTAACTGCACTATAGTGTTTTTACCACTCTCCCTGAAATTTGCAGATGGCCTAATCATCCAATTCCATATCAGTTTTAGTTGGTTCCCAGGTCGAGGATTTCGTAGGTGCTCGTTTATGACGCAGATCATTTTTGAACGCACACAGGGGGTACGGTGCGTTCAAACATACACAGGCGAAGAATTTTCTTGAACGAGAAACTTAAGCGCACCAAGTACTTACGGTCGAGCCAATGTCTGCCCCATAGACGAGCCAAAAACTGCCCCATAGACGCACCACTTCTGCAACATAGACGAGCCACGTTCAGCTACACAGACGAGCTAGAAACTTTATTATAGGCGAGCTAAGGTCTGCACCATAAACTTTTTAAACATCTTTTTATAGCAGTACTGTCGGAAAATTGTCTCAAGTTGATTGAAAAAACCAACTTTTGATATTTTCCAGTATGGTCTGGGTGTGTTTCCCTCCTCCTTTCTCATCCGGGCTGGGGACCGGCTACGGCGGAGTTACAAACAAACAACTATAGTATATTTTGAGCAGAGCATTCGGTAAAAAAAGCCGGGCTCAAACTCCATCTCCAACCAAAATAAAACAAATTAAATAAAATAACAGCAGAAATTTAAACAATATAGCAATAACAATGTCGGAAAATTATCTCAAGTCTGTTTGAAAAAAACTGAAAACATTGTTTGAAAAAGTCTGTTTGAAAAAAACATTGTCGGAAAATTGTACGAACTCTTTTTCAATGAAATTTAAATGGACCATTTTTTTGCATTACAACTTAATTAGTACTGGTAGTCTGGGATATCAATTTGGTTCACTTTCAACAACTCTAAGATCCGATAAAATTTAACTATTTTTTAAAATATAATAAGCGAACAAGCCGATGTTTCCGAATGAAATAAGAACTTTTTTCTATGAAAGTTAGACGGACCAATCTTTTTGCATTGCAATCTAAATAGTACTGGTAGTCTGGGATATCAGTTTGGTTCACTTTGAACGACTCCTTGAGCCGATAAAACAGACCTATTTTTAAAATTCGCTAATCGCGAAATTCGCAATACTCCGTTTCAAAAACTATTTTTTTCCTAGACAAGCAATAGCAAATTTTTTTTTGTTTTACACTCTAGTCACCCATGGTATACTCTTTACCCAGTTTGTTCGATTTCAACAACTCTTTGACCCGATGAAAAATACTATATTTGAAAATTAAGTATTCGAAATATTCGCAAATCTCCGTATGAAAAATTAACTTTTTTCCTAGCCAAGCTATACCAAAAATTCTTTTTTTTCCTATGATTTACCTACACAGGGGATACTCCATACCGAGTTTGGTTTGATTTGAACAACTCCTTGACCCGATGAAATTTCTATATTTTTGAAAATAGAATAAGCGAATAAGTCTATTTTTCCGATTGAAAGACGAACTCTTTATAGGAAAGTCAGGCGGACCATTCTTTTTGCATTACAACTTAAATAGTACTGGTAGTCTGGGACCTCAATTCGGTTCACTTTGAACAACTCCTTGAGCCGATGAAAAAGACCTATTTTTAAAATTCGCTAATCGCGAAATTCGCAAATTTCCGTATGAAAACCCAACTTTTTTTCCCAGTCAAGCTGTAGCAAAAATTCTTTTTGTTTTACACTCTAGGTACGCATGGTATACTCCCTTCCCAGTTTGGTTTGATTTGAACAAATCCTTGACTCGATGAAAAAGACGTATTTTTTAAAACGCTTATTCAAAATTATTCGGAAATAATAGGAAAATTCCGTATGAAAACCCAACTTTTTTCCTAGGCAAGCTATGGCAACAACTCGTCTTGTTCTCAACTCTATGTACCCATGGTATACTCCACACCCAGTTTGGTTCGATTTGAACAACTTCTTGACCCGACCAAAAAATACTTTATTTCAAAATTAGATATTCGAAATAATCGCAAACTTCCGTATGAATAACTAACTTTTTTCGTAGGCAAGCTATACCAAAAACTACTGTTTTTACTATGCTCTACCTACTCAAGGGATACTCCATACCGAGTTTGGTTTGATTTGAACAACTCCTTGACCCGATAAAAAATACTATATTTGAAAATTAAATATTGGAAATAATCGCAAATTTCCGTATGAAAAGCTAACTTTATTCCTAGGCAAGCTATACCAAAAATTACTGTTTTTACTATGCTCTACCTACTCAGAAGATGCTCTATACCGAGTTTGGTTCGATTTGAACAACTTCTTGACCCGATAAAAAAAACTTTTTTAAAATTACTTATTTAAAAAAATTTCTTCTTTCCTACGCAAGCTATAGCAAAAATTCTTTTTTTTTACACTCTAGGTATGCATGGGATAATCCATACCAAGTTTGGTTTGATTTGAACAACTCCTTGACCCGATGAAATTTCTATATTTTTGAAAATAGAATAAGCGAATAAGTCTATTTTTCCGATTGAAAGACGAACTCTTTATAGGAAAGTCAGGCGGACCATTCTTTTTGCATTACAACTTAAATAGTACTGGTAGTCTGGGACCTCAATTCGGTTCACTTTGAACAACTCCTTGAGCCGATGAAAAAGACCTATTTTTAAAATTCGCTAATCGCGAAATTCGCAAATTTCCGTATGAAAACCCAACTTTTTTTCCCAGTCAAGCTGTAGCAAAAATTCTTTTTGTTTTACACTCTAGGTACGCATGGTATACTCCCTTCCCAGTTTGGTTTGATTTGAACAAATCCTTGACTCGATGAAAAAGACGTATTTTTTAAAACGCTTATTCAAAATTATTCGGAAATAATAGGAAAATTCCGTATGAAAACCCAACTTTTTTCCTAGGCAAGCTATGGCAACAACTCGTCTTGTTCTCAACTCTATGTACCCATGGTATACTCCACACCCAGTTTGGTTCGATTTGAACAACTTCTTGACCCGACCAAAAAATACTTTATTTCAAAATTAGATATTCGAAATAATCGCAAACTTCCGTATGAATAACTAACTTTTTTCGTAGGCAAGCTATACCAAAAACTACTGTTTTTACTATGCTCTACCTACTCAAGGGATACTCCATACCGAGTTTGGTTTGATTTGAACAACTCCTTGACCCGATAAAAAATACTATATTTGAAAATTAAATATTGGAAATAATCGCAAATTTCCGTATGAAAAGCTAACTTTATTCCTAGGCAAGCTATACCAAAAATTACTGTTTTTACTATGCTCTACCTACTCAGAAGATGCTCTATACCGAGTTTGGTTCGATTTGAACAACTTCTTGACCCGATAAAAAAAACTTTTTTAAAATTACTTATTTAAAAAAATTTCTTCTTTCCTACGCAAGCTATAGCAAAAATTCTTTTTTTTTACACTCTAGGTATGCATGGGATAATCCATACCAAGTTTGGTTTGATTTGAACAACTCCTTGACCCGATGAAAAATACTTTATTTGAAAAAAAAAATATTGGAAATAATCGCAAATTTCCGTATGAAAAGCTAATTCTTTTTGTTTTGGACTTTAGCTACACAGTTAATACTCCATACACAGTTTGGTTCGATTTGGACAAATCCTTGAACTGATGAAAAAGACCTATTTTTAAAAATTATTTAAATTAATTATTCGAATTAATCGAAAACTAACGTACGAAAAACTAACATTTTTCCTACGCAAGCTATAGTAAAAAATTATGTTTGTTTTATGATCTAAGTTCACATGGGATACTCGATACCGAATTTAGTTCAATTTCAAGAAGTTTTTGACCATACGAAAAAGACCTAAACTTAAAATTCGTTATTCGCGAAAATCACAAATTTCCGTATGAAAACACAACTTTTTTCCTAGGCAAGCTATAGCAAAAATTCTTTTTGTTTTACACTCTAGGTAGCCATGGTATACTCCTTACCCAGTTTGGTTCGATTTGAACAACTCCTTGACTCGATGAAAAAGACGTATTTTTTAAAGTGCTTATTCAAAATTTTTCGGAAATAATAGGAAAATTCCGTATGAAAACCAAACTTTTTTCCTAGGCAAGCTATAGCAACAACTCGTCTTGTTCTTAACTCTATGTACCCATGGTATACTCCATACCGAGTTTGGTTTGATTTGAACAACTTCTTGACCCGATAAAAAAGACTTTTCTTAAAACTACTTATTTAAAAAAATCGCTTCTTTCCTACGCAAGCTATAGCACAAAAATTTTTTGTTTTACACTCTAGGAATCCATGGTATACTCCATACCAAATTTGGTTTGAGTTGAACAACTCCTTGACCCGATGAAAAATACTTTATTTGAAAATTAAAAATTGTAAATAATCGCAAATTTCCGTATGAAAAACTAACTTTTTTTCCTGGGCGAGCCATACCAAATATTCTTTTTGTTTTGGACTTTAGCTACACAGGGAATAATCCATTTCAAGTTTGGTTTGATTTGGACAAATCCTTGAACCGATGAAAAAGAACCTATTTTTAAAAATTATTGAAATTAATTATTCCAGTTAATCGAGACATACGTACGAAAAACTAACATTATTTCTACGCAAGCTATAGCAAAAATTCTTTTTGTTTTATAATCTAGGTTTACATGGGATACTCGATACCGAAATTAGTTCAATTTCAAGAAGTTTTTGACCATACGAAAAAGACCTAAATGTAAAATTCGCTATTCGCGAAATTCGCAAATTTCCGTACGAAAACACAATTTTTTCCTGGGCAAGCTATAGCAAAAATTCTTTGTTTTACACTCTAGGTGGCCATGGTATACTCCTTACCCAGTTTGGTTCGGTTTGAACAACTCCTTGACTCGATGAAAAAGACGTATTTTTTAAAATGCTTGTTCGGAAATAATAGGAAAATTCCATATGACAACCCAACTTTTTTCCGAGGCAAGCTATAGCAAAAATTCGTTTTGTTTTACACTCTAGGTATCCATGGTATAATCCATACCAATTTGGTTTGATTTGAACAACTCCTTGGCCCGATGAAAAATACTTTATTTGAAAAATAAATATTGGAAATAATCGCAATTTTCCGTATGAAAAGCTAACTTTTTTCCTACGCAAGGCATACCAAAAATTTTTTTGTTTTGGACTTTAGCTACACAGGTAATACTCCATACCAAGTTTGGTTCGATTTGGACAAATCCTTGAACCGATGAAAAAGACCTATTTTTAAAAATTATTTAAATTAATTATTCGAATTAATCGAAAACTAACGTACGAAAAACTAACATTTTTCCTACGCAAGATATAGTAAAAATTTCTATTTGTTTTATAATCTAAGTTCACATGGGATACTCGATACCGAAGTTAGTTCAATTTCAAGAAGTTTGTGACCATACGAAAAAGACCTAAATTTAAAATTCGTTATTCGCGAAAATCACAAATTTCCGTATGAAAACACAACTTTTTTCCTAGACAAGCTATAGCAAAAATTCTTTTTGTTTTACACTCTAGGTACCCATGGTATACTCCTTACCCAGTTTGGTTCGATTTGAACAACTCCTTGACTCGATGAAAAAGACGTATTTTTTAAAGTGCTTATTCAAAATTTTTCGGAAATAATAGGAAAATTCCGTATGAAAACCAAACTTTTTTCCTAGGCAAGCTATAGCAACAACTCGTCTTGTTCTTAACTCTATGTACCCATGGCATACTCCATACCGAGTTTGGTTTGATTTGAACAACTTCTTGACCCGATAAAAAGACTTTTCTTAAAACTACTTATTTAAAAAAATCGCTTCTTTCCTACGCAAGTTATAGCACAAAAATTTTTTGTTTTACACTCTAGGAATCCATGGTATACTCCATACCAAGTTTGGTTTGAGTTGAACAACTCCTTGACCCGATGAAAAATACTTTATTTGAAAATTAAAAATTGTAAATAATCGCAAATTTCCGTATGAAAAACTAACTTTTTTTCCTGGGCGAGCCATACCAAATATTCTTTTTGTTTTGGACTTTAGCTACACAGGGAAAACTCCATTTCAAGTTTGGTTTGATTTGGACAAATCCTTGAACCGATGAAAAAGAACCTATTTTTAAAAATTATTGAAATTAATTATTCGAATTAATCGAGACATACGTACGAAAAACTAACATTATTTCTACGCAAGCTATAGCAAAAATTCTTTTTGTTTTATAATCTAGGTTCACATGGGATACTCGATACCGAAATTAGTTCAATTTCAAGAAGTTTTTGACCATACGAAAAAGACCTAAATGTAAAATTCGCTATTCGCGAAATTCGCAAATTTCCGTATGAAAACACAATTTTTTCCTGGGCAAGCTATAGCAAAAATTCTTTGTTTTACACTCTAGGTAGCCGTGGTATACTCCTTACCCAGTTTGGTTCGATTTGAACAACTCCTTGAACCGATGAAAAAGACCTATTTTTAAAAATTATTTAAAATTAAATATTCGAATTAATCGGAAACTTACGTACGATAAACTAACTTTTTCCCACGCAAGCTATAGCAAAAATTCTATTTGTTTTATAATCTAGGCTCACATGGGATAATCGATACCGAGTTCAGTTCAATTTCAAGAAATTTTTGACCATACGAAAAAGACTTAAATTTAAAATTCGCAAATTTCCGTATGAAAACACAACTTTTTTTCTAGGCAAGCTATAGCAAAAAGTGTTTTGTTTTACACTCTAGGTACCCATGGTATACTCCATACCCAGTTTGGTTCGATTTGAACAACTCCTTGACTCGATGAAAAAGACGTATTTTCTAAAATGCTTATTCGTAAATAATAGGAAAGTTCCATATGAAAACCCAACTTTTTTCCGAGGCAAGCTATAGCAACAACTCGTCTTGTTCTCAACTCTATGTACCCATGGTATACTCCACACCCAGTTTGGTTCGATTTGAACAACTCCTTGACCCGATCAAAAAATATTATTTTTCAAAATTAGATATTCGAAATAATCGCAATTTTCCGTATGAATAACTAACTTTTTTCGTAGGCAAGCCATAATAAAAACTACTATTTTTACTATGCTCTACCTACTCAGGGGATACTCCATACCGAGTTTGGTTCGATTTGAACAACTCATTGACCCGATGAAAAATACTATGTTTAAAAATTAAAAAATGGAAATAATCGCAAATTTCCGTATGAAAAGCTAACTTTATTCCTAGGTAAGCCATACCAAAAATTCTTTGTTTTGGACCCTAGCTACACAGGAAATACTCCATACCAAGTTTGGTTCGATTTGGACAACTCCTTGAACCGATGAAAAAGACCTATTTTTAAAAATTATTTAAAGTTAAATGTTCGAATTAATCGGAAACTTACGTACGAAAAACTAACTTTTTCCCACGCAAGCTAGAGCAAAAATTCTATTTGTTTTATAATCTAGGTTCACATGGGATACTCGATACCGAAATTAGTTCAATTTCAAGAAGTTTTTGACCATACGAAAAAGATCTAAATTTAAAATTCGCTCTTCGCGAAATTCGCAAATTTCCGTATGAAAACACAATTTTTTCCTAGGCAAGCTATAGCAAAAATTCTTTGTTTTACACTCTAGGTAGCCATGGTATACTCCTTACCCAGTTTGGTTCGATTTGAACAACTCCTTGACTCGATGAAAAAGACGTATTTTTTAAAATGCCTATTCGGAAATAATAGGAAAATTCAATATGAAAACCCAACTTTTTTCCGAGGCAAGCTATAGCAACAACTCGTCTTGTTCTCAACTCTATGTACCCATGGTATACTCCACACCCAGTTTGGTTTGATTTGAACAACTCCTTGACCCGATGAAAAATACTATTTTTGAAAATTAAATATTGGAAATAATCGCAAATTTCCGTATGAAAAGCTAATTTTATTCCTAGGCAAGCCATACCAAAAATTCTTTGTTTTGGACCCTAGCTACACAGGGAATACTCCATACCAAGTTTGGTTTGATTTGGACAACTCCTTGAACCGATGAAAAAGACCTATTTTTAAAAATTATTTAAAATTAAATATTCGAATTAATCGGAAACTTACGTACGATAAACTAACTTTTTCCCACGCAAGCTATAGCAAAAATTCTATTTGTTTTATAATCTAGGCTCACATGGGATAATCGATACCGAGTTCAGTTCAATTTCAAGAAATTTTTGACCATACGAAAAAGACTTAAATTTAAAATTCGCAAATTTCCGTATGAAAACACAACTTTTTTTCTAGGCAAGCTATAGCAAAAAGTGTTTTGTTTTACACTCTAGGTACCCATGGTATACTCCATACCCAGTTTGGTTCGATTTGAACAACTCCTTGACTCGATGAAAAAGACGTATTTTCTAAAATGCTTATTCGTAAATAATAGGAAAGTTCCATATGAAAACCCAACTTTTTTCCGAGGCAAGCTATAGCAACAACTCGTCTTGTTCTCAACTCTATGTACCCATGGTATACTCCACACCCAGTTTGGTTCGATTTGAACAACTCCTTGACCCGTTCAAAAAATACTATATTTCAAAATTAGATATTCGAAATAATCGCAAATTTCCGTATGAATAACTAACTTTATTCCTAGGCAAGCCATACCAAAAATTCTTTGTTTTGGACCCTAGCTACACAGGGAATACTCCATACCAAGTTTGGTTCGATTTGGACAACTCCTTGAACTGATGAAGAAGACCTATTTTTAAAAATTATTTAAAATTATTTATTCGAATTAATCTGAAACTTACGTACGAAAAACCAACTTTTTCCCACGCAAGCTATAGCAAAAATTCTGTTTTTTTATAATGTAGGCTCACATGGGATAATCGATACCGAGTTTAGTTCAATTTCAAGAATTTTTTGACCATACGAAAAAGACCTAAATTTAAAATTCGTTATTCGCGAAATTCGCAAATTTTCATATGAAAAGACAAATTTTTTCCTAGGCAAGCTATAGCAAAATTTTTTTTTGTTTTACACTCTAAGTACCCATGGTATACTCCTTACCCAGTTTGGTTCGATTTGAACAACTCCGTGACTCGATGAAAAAGACATATTTTTTAAAATGCTTATTCGGAAATAATAGGAAAGTTCCATATGAAAACCCAACTTTTTCCCGAGGCAAGCTATAGCAACAACTCGTCTTGTTCTGAACTCTATGTACCCATGGTATACTCAACACCCAGTTTGGTTCGATTTGAACAACTCCTTGACCCGTTCAAAAAACACTATATTTCAAAATTAGATATTCGAATTAATCGCAAATTTCCGTATGAATAACTAACTTTATTCCTAGGCAAGCCATACAAAAAATTCTTTGTTTTGGACCCTAGCTACACAGGGAATACTCCATACCAAGTTTGGTTCGATTTGGACAACTCCTTGAACCGATGAAAAAGACCTATTTTTAGAAATTATTTAAAATTAATTATTCGAATTAATCTGAAACTTACGTACGAAAAACCAACTTTTTCCCACGCAAGCTATGGCAAAAATTCTATTTTTTTATAATCTAGGCTCACATGGGATAATCGATACCGAGTTTAGTTCAATTTCAAAAACTTTTTGACCATACGAAAAAGACCTAAATTTAAAATTCGTTATTCGCGAAATTCGCAAATTTTCGTATGAAAAGACAAAGTTTTTCCTAGGCAAGCTATAGCAAACATTCTTTTTGTTTTACACTCTAAGTACCCATGGTATACTCCTTACCCAGTTTGGTTCGATTTGAACAACTCCGTGACTCGATGAAAAAGACGTATTTTTTAAAATGCTTATTCGGAAATAATAGGAAAGTTCCATATGAAAACCCAACTTTTTCCCGAGGCAAGCTATAGCAACAACTCGTCTTGTTCTGAACTCTATGTACCCATGGTATACTCCACACCCAGTTTGGTTCGATTTGAACAACTCCTTGACCCGTTCAAAAAACACTATATTTCAAAATTAGATATTCGAATTAATCGCAAATTTCCGTATGAATAACTAACTTTATTCCTAGGCAAGCCATACCAAAAATTCTTTGTTTTGGACCCTAGCTACACAGGGAATACTCCATACCAAGTTTGGTTCGATTTGGACAACTCCTTGAACCGATGAAAAAGACCTATTTTTAGAAATTATTTAAAATTAATTATTCGAATTAATCTGAAACTTACGTACGAAAAACCAACTTTTTCCCACGCAAGCTATAGCAAAAATTCTATTTTTTTATAATCTAGGCTCACATGGGATAATCGATACCGAGTTTAGTTCAATTTCAAAAACTTTTTGACCATACGAAAAAGACCTAAATTTAAAATTCGTTATTCGCGAAATTCGCAAATTTTCGTATGAAAAGACAAAGTTTTTCCTAGGCAAGCTATAGCAAACATTCTTTTTGTTTTACACTCTAAGTACCCATGGTATACTCCTTACCCAGTTTGGTTCGATTTGAGCAACTCCTTGACTCGATGAAAAAGACGTATTTTTTAAAATGCTTATTCGGAAATAATAGGAAAGTTCCATATGAAAACCCAACTTTTTCCCGAGGCAAGCTATAGCAAGAACTCGTCTTGTTCTCAACTCTATGTACCCATGGTATACTCCACATCCAGTTTGGTTCGATTTGAACAACTCCTTGACCCGATGAAAAATACTATTTTTGAAAATTAAATATTGGAAATAATCGCAAATTTCCGTATGAAAAGCTAACTTTATTCCTAGGCAAGCCATACCAAAAATTCTTTGTTTTGGACCCTAGCTACACAGGGAATACTCCATACCAAGTTTGGTTTGATTTGGACAACTCCTTGAACCGATGAAAAAGACCTATTTTTAAAAATTATTTAAAATTAAATATTCGAATTAATCGGAAACTTACGTACGAAAAACTAACTTTTTCCCACGCAAGCTGTAGCAAAAATTCTATTTGTTTTATAATTCAGGCTCACATGGGATAATCGATACCGAGTTTAGTTCAATTTCAAGAAATTTTTGACCATACGAAAAAGACCTAAATTTAAAATTCGTTATTCGCGAAATTCGCAAATTTCCATATGAAAACACAACTTTTTTCCAGGCAAGCTATAGAAAAAATTCTTTTTGTTTTACACTCTAAGTACCCATGGTATATTCCTTACCCAGTTTGGTTCGATTTGAAGAACTCCTTGACTCGATGAAAAAGACGTATTTTTTAAAATGCTTATTCGGAATTAATAGGAAAGTTCCATATGAAAACCCAACTTTTTTCCGAGGCAAGCTATAGCAACAACTCGTCTTGTTCTCAACTCTATGTACCCATGGTATACTCCACGCCCAGTTTGGTTCAATTTGAACAACTCCTTGACCCGTTAAAAAACACTTTGTTTTGGACCCTAGCTACACATGGAGTACTCCATACCAAGTTTGGTTCGATTTGGACAACTCCTTGAACCGATGAAAAAGACCTATTTTTAAAAATTACTTAAAATTAATTATTCGAATTAATCGGAAACATACGTACGAAAAAATAACTTTTTCCCACGCAAGCTGTAGCAAAAATTCTATTTGTTTTATAATCCAGGCTCACATGGGATAATCGATACCGAGTTTAGTTCAATTTCAAGAAATTTTTGACCATACGAAAAAGACCTAAATTTAAAATTCGTTATTCGCGAAAATCGCAAATTTCCATATGAAAACACAACTTTTTTCCAGGCAAGCTATAGCAAAAATTCTTTTTGTTTTACACTCTAAGTACCCATGGTATATTCCTTACCCAGTTTGGTTCGATTTGAACAACTCCTTGACTCGATGAAAAAGACGTATTTTTTAAAATGCTTATTCGGAAATAATAGGAAAGTTCCATATGAAAACCCAACGTTTTTCCGAGGCAAGCTATAGCAACAACTCGTCTTGTTCTCAACTCTATGTACCCATGGTATACTCCACACCCAGTTTGGTTCGATTTGAACGACTCCTTGACCCGTTCAAAAAATACTATAATTCAAAATTAGATATTCGAAATAATTGCAAATTTCCGTATGAATAACTAACTTTAGTCCTAGGCAAGCCATACCAAAAATTCTTTGTTTTGGACCCTAGCTACACAGGGAAAAACTCCACACCATATTTGGTTCGATTTGGACAACTCCTTGAACCGATGAAAAAGACCTATTTTTAAAATTATTTAAAATTAATTATTCGAATTAATCGGAAACTTACGTACGAAAAACTAACTTTTTCCCACGCAAGCTATAGCAAAAAATCTATTTGTTTTATAATCCAGGCTCACATGGGATAATCGATACCGAGTTTAGTTCAATTTCAAGAAATTTTTGACCATACGAAAATGACCTAAATTTAAAATTTGTTATTCGCGAAGTTCGCAAATTTCCATATGAAAACACAACTTTTTTCCAGGCAAGCTATAGCAAAAATTCTTTTTGTTTTACACTCTAAGTACCCATGGTATATTCCTTACCCAGTTTGGTTCGATTTGAACAACTCCTTGACTCGATGAAAAAGACGTATTTTTTAAAATGCTTATTCGGAAATAATAGGAAAGTTCCATATGAAAACGCAACTTTTTTCCGAGGCAAGCTATAGCAACAACTCGTCTTGTTCTCAACTCTATGTACCCATGGTATACTCCACACCCAGGTTGGTTCGATTTGAACAACTCCTTGACCCGTTCAAAAAATACTATATTTCAAAATTAGATAATCGAAATAATTGCAAATTTCCGTATGAATAACTAACTTTATTCCTAGGCAAGCCATACTCAAAATTCTTTGTTTTGGACCCTAGCTACACAGGGAATACTCTATACCAAGTTTGGTTCGATTTGGACAACTCCTTGAACCGATGAAAAAGACCTTTTTTTAAAAATTATTTAAAATTAATTATTCGAATTAATCGGAAACTTACGTACGAAAAACTAACTTTTTCCCACGCAAGCTGTAGCAAAAATTCTATTTGTTTTATAATTCAGCCTCACATGGGATAATCGATACCGAGTTTAGTTCAATTTCAAGAAATTTTTGACCATACGAAAAAGACCTAAAATTAAAATTCGTTATTCGCGAAATTCGCAAATTTCCATATGAAAGCACAACTTTTTTCGAGGCAAGCTATACCAAACATTCTTTTTGTTTTACACTCTAAGTACCCACGGTATATTCCTTACCCAGTTTGGTTCGATTTGAACAACTCCTTGACTCGATGAAAAAGACGTATTTTTTAAAATGCTTATTCGGAAATAATAGGAAAATTCTGTATGAAAACCCAACTTTCTTCCTAGGCAAGCTCTAACAACAACTCGATTTGTTCTCAACTCTATGTACCCATGGTATACTCCACACCCAGTTTGGTTCGATTTGAACAACTCTTTGACCCGTTCAAAAATACTATATTTCAAAATTAGATATTCGAAATAATCGCAAATTTACGTATGAATAACTAACTTTTTTTCGTAGGCAAGCAATACCAAAAATTACTGTTTTTGCTATGCTCTACCTACTCAGAAGATACTCCATACCAATTTTGGTTCGATTTGAACAACTTCTTGACCCGATAAAAAGACTTTTTTCAAAATTACTTATTTAAAGAAATCGCTTACTTCCTACGCAAGCTATAGCAAAAATTCTTTTTGTTTTACAGTCTAGGTATCCATGGTATACTCCATACCAAGTTTAGTTCGATTTGAACAACTCCTTGAACCGATGAAAAATACTATATTTGAAAATTAAATAATGGAAATAATCGCAAATTTCCGTATGAAAAGCTAACTTTATTCCTAGGCAAGCCATACCAAAAATTCTTTGTTTTGGACCCTAGCTACACAGGGAATACTCCATACCAAGTTTGGTTCGATTTGGACAACTCGTTGAACCGATGAAAAAGACCTATTTTTAAAAATTATTTAAAATTAATTATTCGAATTAGTCGGAAACTTACGTACGAAAAACTAACTTTTTTCCTACGCAAGATGCAGCAAAAAATTCTATTTTGCTTTATAATCTAGGTTCACATGGGATACTCGATACCGATTTTAGTTCAATTTCAAGAAATTTTTGAACATACGAAAAAGACCTAAATTTAAAATTCGTTATTCGCAAAATTCGCAAATTTCCGTATGAAAACCCAACTTTTGAAAACCCAACTATGAAAACCCAACTCTAGGTCCCATGGTATACTGCTTAACCAAATTGGTTCGATTTGAAAAACTCCTTGACTCGATGAAACAGATGTATTTTTTAAAATGCTTATTCAAAATTATTCGGAAATAATAGGAAAATTCCGTATGAAAACCCAACTTTTTTTCTAGGCATGTTATAGCAAAAACTCGTCTTGTTCTTAACTCCATGTACCCATGGTGTACTCCATAGCCAGTTTGGTTCGATTTGAACAACTCCTTGACCCGACCAAAAATTACTATATTTGAAAATTAAATATTGGAAATAATCGCAAATTTCTGTATGAAAAACTAACTTTTTTCCTAGGCAAGCTATACCAAAAATTCATTTTTACATATGATTTACCTACACAGGGCATACTCAATGCCGAGTTTGGTTTGATTTGAACAACTCCTTGACCCGATGAAATTTCTATATTTTTGAAAATAGAATAAGCAAATAAGTCGATATTTCCGATTGAAATACAAACTTTTTTATAGGAAAGTTAGGCGGACCTTTTTTTTGCATTACAACCTAAATAGTACTGGTAGTCTGGGATATCAATTTGGTTCACTTCGAAGAACTTCTTGAACCGATGAAAAAGACCTATTTTTAAAATTCTCTAGTCGCGAAAATCGCAAATTTCCGTATGAAATCCCAACTTTTTTCCTAGACAAGCTATAGCCAAAATTCTTTTTGTTTTACACTCTAGCTATCCATGGTATACTCCATACCAAGTTTGGTTTGATATGGACAACTCCTTGAACCGACCAAAAATTACTATATTTCAAAATTAAATATTCGAAATAATCGCAAATTTCCGTATGAATAACTAATTTTTTTCGTAGGCAAGCTGTACCAAAAATTACTGTTTTTACTATGCTCTACCTACTCAGGGGACACTCCATACCGAGTTTTGTCCGATTTGAACAACCTCTTGACCCGATAAAAAAAACTTTTTTTAAAAGTACTTATTTAATAAAATCGCTTCTTTCCTTTGCAAGCTATAGCAAATTTTTTTTTGTTTTACACTCTAGATATCCATGGTAAACAGAATACCAAATTTGGTTCGATTTGAACATCTCCTTGACTCGATGAAAAATACTATATTTGAAAATTAAATATTGGAAATAATCGCAAATTTCCGTATGAAAAGATAACTTTTTTCCTAGGCAAGCCATGTCAAAAACTCTTTTTGTTTTGGATTCTAGCTACACAGGGAATACTCCATACAGAGTTTGGTTTGATTTGGACAACTCCTTGAACCGATGAAAAAGACCTATCTTTAAAAATTATTTAAAATTAATTATTCGAATTAATCGGAAACTTACGTACGAAAAACTAACTTTTTTCCCACGCAAGCTATAGCCAAAATTCTTTTTGTTTTATAATGTAGGTTCTTATGGAATACTCGATACCGAGTTTAGTTCAATTTCAAGAATTTTTTGATCATACGAAAAAGACCTAAACTTAAAATTCGTTATTCGCGAAATTCGCATATTTCCGTACGAAAAACTAACATTTTTCCTAGGCAAGCTATAGCAAAAATTCTTTTTGTTTTACACTCTAGGTACCCATGGTATACTCCTTAACCAGTCTGGTTCGATTTGAACAACTCCTTGACTCGATGAAAAAGACGTATTTTTTAAAATGCTTATTCAAAATTATTCGGAAATAATAGGAAAATTCAGTATAAAAACACAACTTTTTTTCTAGGCATGTTATAGCAACAACTCGTCTTGTTCTTAACTCCATGTACCCATGGTATACTCCATACCCAGTTTGGTTCGAGTTGAACAACTCCTTGACCCGATGAAAAATACTATATTTGAAAATTAAATATTGGAAATAAGCGCAAATTTCCGTATGAAAAACTAACTTTTTTCCTAAGCAAGCTATACCAAAAATTCCTTTTTTTCCTATGCTTTACCTACACAGGGGATACTCCTTACCGAGTTTGGTTTGATTTGAACAACTCCTTGACCCGATGAATTTTCTATATTTTTGAAAATCGAATAAGCAAATAAGTCGATATTTCCGATTGAAATACGAACTTGTTTATAGGAAAGTTAGGCGGACCTTTCTTTTTGCATTACAACCTAATTAGTACTGGTAGTCTGGGATATCAGTTTGGTTCACTTCGAACAACTTCTTGAACCGATGAAAAAGACCTAATTTAAAAATTCGCTAATCGCGAAATTCGCAAATTTCCGTATGAAAACCCAATTTTTTTTCTAGGCAAGCTATCGCAAAAGTTTTTTTTGTTTTACACTCTAGGTATCCATGGTATGCTCCATACCAAGTTTGGTTTGATATGGACAACTCCTTGACCCGACCAAAAAGTACTATATTTCAAAATTAAATATTCGAAATAATCGCAAATTTCCGTATGAATAACTAGCTTTTTTCGTAGGCAAGCTATACCAAAAATTACTGTTTTTACTATGCTCTACCTACTCAGGTGATACTCCATACCGAGTTTTGATCGATTTGAACAATTTCTTGACCCGATAAAAAAAACTTTTTTTAAAATTAGTTATTTAATAAAATCGCTTCTTTCCTTCGCAAGCTATAGCAAAAATACTTTTTTGTTTTACACTCTAGGTATCCATGGTATACACAATACCCAGTTTGGTTTGATTTGAACAACTCCTTGACCCGATGAAAAATACTATATTTGAAAATTAAATATTGGAAATAATCGCAAATTTCCGTATGAAAAACTAACTTTTTTCCTAGGCAAGCTATACCAAAAATTCCTTTTTTCCTATGTTTTACCTACACAGGGGATACTCCATACCGAGTTTGGTTTCATTTGAACAACTCCTTGACCCGATGAAATTTCCTTATTTTTGAAAATAGAATGAGCAAATAAGTCGACAATTCCGATTGAAATACGAACTCTTTTATAGGAAAGTTAGGCGGACCATTTTTTTTGCATTACAGCTTAAATAGTACTGGTAGTCTGGGATATCAATTTGGTTCACTTTGAACAACTTCTCGAACCGATGAAAAAGACCTGTTTTTAAAATTCGCTAGTTGCGAAATTCGCAAATTTCCGTATGAAAACTAACATTTTTCCTAGGCAAGCTATAGCAAAAATTCTTTTTGTTTTACACTCTAGGTACCCATGCTATACTCCTTATCCAGTTTGGTTCGATTTGAACAACTCCTCGACTCGATGAAAAAGACGTATTTTTTAAAATGCTTATTCAAAATTCTTCGGAAATAAAAAGAAAATTCCGTATGAGAACCCAACTTTTTTTCTAGGCAAGCTATAGCAAGAACTCGTCTTGTTCTTAATTCCTTGTACACATGGTATACTCCATGTCCAGTTTGGTTCGATTTGAACAATTCCTTGACCCGATGAAAAATACTATATTTGAAAATTAAATATTGGAAATAATCGCAAATTTCCGTATGAAAAACTAACTTTTTTCCTAGGCAAGCTATACCAAAAATTCCTTTTTTCCTATGCTTTACCTACACAGGGGATACTCAATGCCGAGTTTGGTTTGATTTGAACAACTCCTTGACCCGATGATATTTCTATATTTTTGAAAAGATAATAAGCAAATAAGTCCATATTTCCGATTGAAATTCAAACTTTTTTATTGGAAAGTTAGGCGGACCTTTTTTTGCATTACAACCTGTATAGTACTGGTAGTCTGGGATATCAATTTGGTTCACTTCGAACAACTTCTTGAACCGATGAAAAAGACCTATTTTTAAAATTCTCTAGTCGAGAAAATCGCAAATTTCCGTATGAAAACTCAACTTTCTTCCTAGGCAAGCTATAGCAAAAATTCTTTTTGTTTTACACTTTAGGTACCCACGGTATACTCCTTTACCAGTTTGGTTCGATATGAACAACTCCTTGACTCGATGAAAAAGACGTATTTTTTAAAATGCTCATTCAAAATTCTTCGGAAATAAAATGAAAATTCCGTATGAGAGCACAATTTTTTTTCTAGGCAAGCAATAGCAGGAACTCGTCTTGTTCTTAACTCCTTGTACACATGGCATACTCCATGCCCAGTTTGGTTCGATTTGAACAACTCCTTCACCCGATGAAAAATACTATATTTGAAAATTAAATATTGGAAATAATCGCAAATTTCCGTATGAAAAACTAACTTTTTTCCTAGACAAGCTATACCAAAATTTCCTTTTTTCCTATGCTTTACCTACACAGGGGATACTCAATACCGAATTTGGATTGATTTGAACAACTCCTTGACCCGATGAAATTTCTATATTTTTGAAAAGAGAATAAGCAAATAAGTCGATATTTCCGATTGAAATACAAACTTTTTTTTGGAAAGTTAGGCGGACCTTTTTTTGCATTACAACCTATATAGTACTGGTATTCTGGGATATCAATTTGGTTCACTTCGAACAACTTCTTGAACCGATGAAAAAGACCTATTTTTAAAATTCTCTAGTCGCGAAAATCGCAAATTTCCGTATGAAAACTCAACTTCTTTCCTAGGCAAGCTATAGCAAAAACTCTTTTTGTTTTACACTTTAGGTACCCATGGTATACTCCTTTACCAGTTTGGTTCGATATGAACAACTCCTTGACTCGATGAAAAAGACGTATTTTTTAAAATGCTCATTCAAAATTCTTCGGAAATGAAATGAAAATTCCGTATGAGAACACAACTTTTTTTCTAGGCAAGCAATAGCAAGAACTCGTCTTGTTCTTAACTCCTTGTACACATGGCATATTCCATGCCCAGTTTGGTTCGATTTGAACAACTCCTTGACCCGATGAAAAATACTATATTTGAAAATTAAATATTGGAAATAATCGCAAATTTCCGTATGAAAAACTAACTTTTTTCCTAGGCAAGCTATACCAAAAATTCCTTTTTTCCTATGCTTTACCTACACAGGGGATACTCAATACCGAGTTTGGATTGATTTGAACAACTCCTTGACCCGATGAAATTTCTATATTTTTGAAAAGAGAATAAGCAAATAAGTCGATATTTCCGATTGAAATACAAACTTTTTTTTGGAAAGTTAGGCGGACCTTTTTTTGCATTACAACCTATATAGTACTGGTAGTCTGGGATATCAATTTGGTTCACTTCGAACAACTTCTTGAACCGATGAAAAAGACCTATTTTTAAAATTCTCTAGTCGCGAAAATCGCAAATTTCCGTATGAAAACTCAATTTTTTTCCTAGGCAAGCTATAGCAAAAACTCTTTTTGTTTTACACTTTAGGTACCCATGGTATACTCCTTTACCAGTTTGGTTTGATATGAACAACTCCTTGACTCGATGAAAAAGACGTATTTTTTAAAATGCTTATTCAAAATTCTTCGGAAATAAAATGAAAATTCCGTATGAGAACCCAACTTTTTTTCTAGGCAAGCCATAGCAACAACTCGTCTTGTTCTTAACTCCTCGTACACATGGCATACTCCATGCCCAGTTTGGTTCGATTTGAACAACTCCTTGACCCGATGAAAAATACTATATTTGAAAATTAAATATTGGAAATAATCGCAAATTTCCGTATGAAAAACTAACTTTTTTCCTAGGCAAGCTATACCAAAAATTCCTTTTTTCCTATGCTTTACCTACACAGGGGATACTCAATACCGAGTTTGGATTGATTTGAACAACTCCTTGACCCGATGAAATTTCTATATTTTTGAAAAGAGAATAAGCAAATAAGTCGATATTTCCGATTGAAATACAAACTTTTTTTTGGAAAGTTAGGCGGACCTTTTTTTGCATTACAACCTATATAGTACTGGTAGTCTGGGATATCAATTTGGTTCACTTCGAACAACTTCTTGAACCGATGAAAAAGACCTATTTTTAAAATTCTCTAGTCGCGAAAATCGCAAATTTCCGTATGAAAACTCAACTTTTTTCCTAGGCAAGCTATAGCAAAAACTCTTTTTGTTTTACACTTTAGGTACCCATGGTATACTCCTTTACCAGTTTGGTTCGATATGAACAACTCCTTGACTCGATGAAAAAGACGTATTTTTTAAAATGCTTATTCAAAATTCTTCGGAAATAAAATGAAAATTCCGTATCAGAACCCAACTTTTTTTCCAGGCAAGCCATAGCGACAACTCGTCTTGTTCTTAACTCCATGTACCCATGGTATACTCCATACCCAGTTTGGTTCGATTTGAACAACTCCTTGACCCGATGAAAAATACTATATTTGAAAATTAAATATTGGAAATAATCGCAAATTTCCGTATGAAAAACTAACTTTTTTCCTAGGCAAACTATACCAAAAATTCTTTTTTTCCTATGCTTTACCTACACAGGGGATACTCCATACCGAGTTTGGTTCGATTTAAACAACTCCTTGACCCGATGAAAAATACTATATTTGAAAATTAAATATTGGAAATAATCGCAAATTTCCGTATGAAAAACTAACTTTTTTCCTAGGCAAACTATACCAAAAATTCTTTTTTTCCTATGCTTTACCTACACAGGGGATACTCCACACCGAGTTTGGTTTGATTTGAACAACTCCTTGACCCGATGAAATTTCTATATTTTTGAAAATAGAATAAGCAAATAAGTCGACATTTCCGATTGAAATACGAACTTTTTATAGGAAAATTAGGCGGACCATTCTTTTTGCATTACAACCTAAATAGTACTGGTATTTTGAGATATCAATTTGATTCACTTTGAACAACTTCTTGAACCGATGAAAAAGACCTATTTTTAAAATTCGATAGTCGTGAAATTCGCAAATTTCCGTATGAAAACCCAACTTTTTTCCTAGGCAAGCTACAGCAAAAATTCTTTTTGTTTTACACTCTAGGTATCCATGGTATACTCCATACAAAGTTTGGTTTCATATGGACAACTCCTAGACCCGACCAAAAAATACTGTATTTCACAAATAAATATTCAAAATAATCAATCGCAAATTTTCGTATGAATAACTAACTTTTTTCGTAGGCAAGCTATACCAAAAATAACTGTTTTTACTATGCTCTACCTACTCAGGGGATACTCCATACCGAGTTTGGTTCGATTTGAACAACTTCTTGACCCGATAAAAAAAACTTTTTTTAATATTACTTATTTAATAAAATCGCTTCTTTTCTTCACAAGCTATAGCAAAAATTCTTTTTGTTTTACACTCTAGGTATCCATGGTATACACAATACCAAGTTTGGTTCGATTTGAACATCTCCTTGACCCGATGAACAAACTATATTTGAAAACTAAGTATTGGAAATAATCGCAAAATTCCGTATGAAAACCCAACTTTTTTTCTAGGCAAGCTATAGCAACAACTCGTCTTGTTCTTAACTCCATGTACCCATGGTATACTCCATACCCAGTTTGGTTCGATTTAAACAACTCCTTGACCCGATGAAAAATACTATATTTGAAAATTAAATATTGGAAATAATCGCAAAGTTCTGTATGAAAAACTAACTTTGTTCCTAGGCAAGCTATACCAAAAATTCCTTTTTTCCTATGCTTTACCTACACAGGGGATACTCCATACCGAGTTTGGTTTGATTTGAACAACTCCTTGACCCGATGAAAGATGTTTATTTTTGAAAATAGAATAAGCACATAAGTCGACATTTCCGATTGAAATACGAACTTTTTTATAGGAAAGTTAGGCGGACCATTCTTTTTGCATTACAACCTAAATAGTACTGGTATTTTGGGATATCAATTTGATTCACTTTGAACAACTTCTTGAACCGATGAAAAAGACCTATTTTTAAAATTCGATAGTCGCGAAATTCGCAAATTTCCGTATGAAAACCCAACTTTTTTCCTAGGCAAGCTACAGAAAAAATTCTTTTTGTTTTACACTCTAGGTATCCATGGTATACTCCATACAAAGTTTGGTTTCATATGGACAACTCCTAGACCCGACCAAAAAATACTGTATTTCACAAATAAATATTCGAAATAATCAATCGCAAATTTTCGTATGAATAACTAACTTTTTTCGTAGGCAAGCTATACCAAAAATAGCTGTTTTTACTATGCTCTACCTACTCAGGGGATACTCCATACCGAGTTTGGTTCGATTTGAACAACTTCTTGACCCGATAAAAAAAACTTTTTTTAATATTACTTATTTAATAAAATCGCTTCTTTTCTTCACAAGCTATAGCAAAAAT
This sequence comes from Convolutriloba macropyga, assembly GCF_964194025.1. NCBI lineage: Eukaryota > Metazoa > Xenacoelomorpha > Acoela > Convolutidae > Convolutriloba > Convolutriloba macropyga. The sequence continues at coordinate 46,291,420 of NC_134471.1, forward strand.
TCTTTTTGTTTTACACTCTAGGTATCCATGGTATACACAATACCAAGTTTGGTTCGATTTGAACATCTCCTTGACCCGATGAACAAACTATATTTGAAAACTAAGTATTGGAAATAATCGCAAAATTCCGTATGAAAACCCAACTTTTTTTCTAGGCAAGCTATAGCAACAACTCGTCTTGTTCTTAACTCGATGTACCCATGGTATACTCCATACCCAGTTTGGTTCGATTTAAACAACTCCTTGACCCGATGAAAAATACTATATTTGAAAATTAAATATTGGAAATAATCGCAAAGTTCTGTATGAAAAACCAACTTTTTTCCTAGGCAAGCTATACCAAAAATTCCTTTTTTCCTATGCTTTACCTACACAGGGGATACTCCATACCGAGTTTGGTTTGATTTGAACAACTCCTTGACCCGATGAAAGATGTTTATTTTTGAAAATAGAATAAGCACATAAGTCGACATTTCCGATTGAAATACGAACTTTTTTATAGGAAAGTTAGGCGGACCATTCTTTTTTGCATTGCAACCTAAATAGTACTGGTAGTCTGGGATATCAATTTGGTTCACTTTGAACAACTTCTTGAACCGATGAAAAAGACCTATTTTTAAAATTCGCTAGTCAAGAAATTCGCAAACTTCCGTATGAAAACTCAACTTTTTTCCTAGGCAAGCTATAGCAAAAATTCTTTTGGTTTAAATTCTAGGTATCCATGGTATACTCCATACCAAATTTGGTTTGATATGGAAAATTCCTTGACCCGACGAAAAAGTACTATATTTCAAAATTAAATATTTGAAATAATTACTCGCAAATTATCGTATAACCAAAAATTACTGTTTTTACTATGCTCTACCTACTCAGGGGATACTCCATACCGAGTTTGTTTCGATTTAAACAACTTCTTGACCCGATGAAATTTCTGTATTTTTGAAAATAGAAAAAGCAAATAAGTCGACATTTCCGATTGAAATACGAACTTTTTTATAGGAAAGTTAGGCGGACCATTCTTTTTGCATTACAACCTAATTAGTACTGGTAGTCTGGGATATCAATTTGATTCACTTTGAACAACTTTTTGAACCGATGAAAAAGACCTATTTTTAAAATTCGCTAGTTGCGAAATTCGCAAATTTCCGTATGAAAACGCAACTTTTTTACTAGGCAAGCTATAGCACAAATTCTTTTTGTTTTACACTCTAGGTATCCATGGTATACTCCATACCAAGTTTGGTTTGATATGGACAACTCCTTGACCCGACCAAAAAATACTGTATTTTAAAATTAACTATTCGAAATAATCAATCGCAAATTTTCGTATGAATAACTAACTTTTTTCGTAGGCAAGCTATACCAAAAATTACTGTTTTTACTATGCTCTACCTACTCAGGGGATACTCCATACCGAGTTTGGTTCGATTACTTATTTAATAAAATCGCTTCTTTCCTTCGCAAGCAATAGCAAAAATTCTTTTTGTTTTACACTCTAGGTATCCATGGTATACACAATACCAAGTTTGGTTCGATTTGAACATCTCCTTGACCCGATGACAAATACTATATTTGAAAATTAAATATTGGAAATAATCGCAAAGTTCTGTATGAAAAACTAACTTTTTTCCTAGGCAAGCTATACCACAAATTCCTTTTTTCCTATGCTTTACCTACACAGGGGATACTCCATACCGAGTTTGGTTTGATTTGAACAACTCCTTGACCCGATGAAAGATGTTTATTTTTGAAAATAGAATAAGCACATAAGTCGACATTTCCGATTGAAATACGAACTTTTTTATAGGAAAGTTAGGCGGACCATTTTTTTTTGCATTGCAACCTAAATAGTACTGGTAGTCTGGGATATCAATTTGGTTCACTTTGAACAACTTCTTGAACCGATGAAAAAGACCTATTTTTAAAATTCGCTAGTCAAGAAATTCGCAAACTTCCGTATGAAAACCCAACTTTTTTCCTAGGCAAGCTATAGCAAAAATTCTTTTGGTTTAAATTCTAGGTATCCATGGTATACTCCATACCAAATTTGGTTTGATATGGAAAATTCCTTGACCCGACCAAAAAGTACTATATTTCAAAATTAAATATTTGAAATAATTACTCGCAAATTATCGTATAACCAAAAATTACTGTTTTTACTTTGCTCTACCTACTCAGGGGATACTCCATGCCGAGTTTGGTTCGATTTGAACAACTTCTTGACCCGATGAAATTTCTGTATTTTTGAAAATAGAAAAAGCAAATAAGTCGACATTTCCGATTGAAATACGAACTTTTTTATAGGAAAGTTAGGCGGACCATTTTTTTTGCATTACAACCTAAATAGTACTGGTAGTCTGGGATATCAATTTGGTTCACTTTGAACAACTTCTTGAACCGATGAAAAAGACCTAGTTTTAAAATTCGCTAGTTGCGAAATTCGCAAATTTCCGTATGAAAACGCAACTTTTTTACTAGGCAAGCTATAGCACAAATTCTTTTTGTTTTACACTCTAGGTATCCATGGTATACTCCATACCAAGTTTGGTTTGATATGGACAACTCCTTGACCCGACCAAAAAATACTGTATTTTAAAATTAACTATTCGAAATAATCAATCGCAAATTTTCCTATGAATAACTAACTTTTTTCGTAGGCAAGCTATACCAAAAATTACTGTTTTTTACTATGCTCTACCTACTCAGGGGATACTCCATACCGAGTTTGGTTCGATTACTTATTTAATAAAATCGCTTCTTTCCTTCGCAAGCAATAGCAAAAATTCTTTTTGTTTTACACTCTAGGTATCCATGGTATACACAATACCAAGTTTGGTTCGATTTGAACATCTCCTTGACCCGATGACAAATACTATATTTGAAAATTAAATATTGGAAATAATCGCAAATTTCCGTATGAAAAGCTAACTTTTTTCCTAGGCAAGCCATACCAAAATTTCTTTTTGTTTTAGACTCTAGCTACACATGGAATACTCTATACCAAATTTGGTTTGATTTGGACAACTCCTTGAACCGAGTTTAGTTCAATTTCAAGAAGTTTTTGACCATATGAAAAAGACCTAAACTTAAAATTCGTTATTCGCGAATTTCGCAAATTTCCGTACGAAAAACTAACTTTTTCGAGAGGCATTCTTTTCCAAAATTACTTTTCGTTTTAGGCTCTTTTTACACAGGGGATACTCCATACCAAGTTTGAATTGATTTGAACAACTCCTTGAACCGATGAAAAAGATCTATTTTTAAAAATTATTTAAAATTTTCGAATTAATCGGAAACTTAAGCACGAAAAAATTTTTTCCTACGCAAGCTACAGCAAAAATTCTATTTGTCTTATAATCTAGGTTCACATGGGATACTCGATACCGAGTTTAGTTCAATTTCAAGAAGCTTTTGACCATACGAAAAAGACCTAAATTTAAAATTCGTTATTCGCGAAATTCGCAAATTTCCGTATGAAAACCCAACTTTTTTCCTAGGCAAGCTTAAGCAAAAATTCTTTTTGTTTTACACTCTAGGTACCCATGTTATACTCCTTAACCAGTTTGGTTCGATTGGAGCAACTCTTTGACTCGATGAAAAAGACGTATTTTTTAAAATGCTGATTCAAAATTATTCGGAAATAATAGGAAAATTCCTTATGAAAACCCAACTTTTTTATTAGGCAAGCTATAGCAACAACTCGTCTTGTTCTTAACTCCATGTACCCATGGTATACTCCATACCCAGTTTGGTTCGATTTGAACAACTCCTTGACCCGATGAAAAATACTGTATTTGAAAATTATATATTGGAAATAATCGCAAATTTCCGTATGAAAAACTAACTTTTTTCCTAGGCAAGCTATACCGAAAATTCCTTTTTTTCCTATGCTTTACCTACACAGGGGATACTCCATACCAAGTTTGGTTTGATTTGAACAACTCCTTGACCCGATGAAATTTCTATATTTTTGAAAATAGAATAAGCAAATAAGTCGACATTTCCGATTGAAATACGAATTTTTTTATAGGAAAGTTAGGCGGACCATTTTTTTTGCATTACAACCTAAATAGTACTGGTAGTCTGGGATATCAATTTGGTTCACTTTGAACAACTATTTGATCCGATAAAAAAGACCTATTTTTAAAATTGGCTAAATGCTAAATTTGGAAATTTCCCTATGAAAAAATAACTTTTTTCCTAGGCAAGCTATTCCAAAAAATCCTTTTTTCCTATGCTCTACCTACACAGGGGATACTCCATACGCAGTTTGGTTTGATTTGAACAACTCCTTGACCCGATGAAATTTCTATATTTTGCTATAATGAAAACTTTTTTCCTAGACAAGCCATAGCAAAAATTTTTTTTGTTTTACACTCTAAATACCCATGCTTATTCAAAATAATATTCGGAAATAATAGGAAATATGCTTATTCCCATGCTTATTCGGTAATAATAGGAAAATTCCATCTGAAAACCCAACCTTTTTCCTAGGAAAATATAGCAACAACTTGTTCTAAACTCTATGTACCCATGGTATACTCCATAACCAGTCTGGTTCGATTTGAAAAACTCCTTGCCCGATCAAAAATTAATATATTTCAAAATTAAATATTCGAAATGCTCGCAAATTTCCGAATGAAAAACTAACTTTTTTTAGGCAAGCTATACCAAAAATTTTTTTTTTCTATGCTTTACCTACACAGGGGATACTCCATACCGAGTTTGGTTCGATTTGAACAACTTCTTGACCCGATAAAAAAGACTTTTTTAAAATTACTTTTTTAAAAAAATCGCTTCTTTCCTACGCCAGCTATAGCAAAAATTCTTTTTTTTACACTCTAGGTATCCATGGTATACTCCATACCAAGTTTGGTTCGATTTCAACAACTCCTTAACCCGATGAAAAATACTATATTTGAAAATTAAATATTGGAAATAGTTGCAAATTTCCGTATGAAAAACTAACTTTTTTCCTAGGCAAGCCATTCCAAAAATTCTTTTTGTAGTACACTCTAATTACACTTGTGATACTCCATAACAAGTTTGGTTCGATTTGGACAACTCTCTGACATAATCAAAAAGACCTATTTTTCAAAATTTTTTAAAATTAACTAACTTATAATTAACTTGCAAATTTCCGTACGAAAAACTAACTTTTTCGAGAGGCACTCTATACCAAAAATACTTTTCGTTTTAGGCTTTTATTATACAGGGTATACTCCATACCAAGTTTGAATTGATTTGAACAACTCCTTGACCCGATAAAATTTCTATATTTTTCAAAAAAGAATAAGCGATTAGGTCGTTATTTCCGGTTGAAATACGAACTTTTTTCTAGGAAAGTAAGGCGGACCATTTTTTTGCATTACAACTTAAATAGTACTGGTAGTCTGGGATATCAATTTGGTTTACTTTGAACAACTCTTTGATCCGATAAAAAAGACCTACTTTTAAAAATACTTATTCAAAATTGTTCGGAAATAATAGGAAATTTCCGTATGAAAACCCAATTTTTTTCCTAGGCAAGCTATCGCAAAAATTCTTTGTTTTACACTCTAGGTATCCATGGTATACTCATTACCCAGTTTGGTTCGATTTGAACAACTCCTTGACTTGGTGAAAAAGACCTATTTAAAAAAAATGTTCAAAATTATTCGGAAATAATAGGAAAATTCCATATGAAAACCCAACTTTTTTCCTAGGCAAGCTATAGCAACAACTCGCCTTGTTCTAAACTCTATGTACCCATGGTATACTCCATACCCAGTCTAGTTCGATTTGGAAAAACTCCTTGCCCCGATCAAAAAATACTATATTTCAAAATTAAATATTCGAAATAATAGCCATACCAAAAATACCTTTTTTCCTATGCTTTACCTACAAAGGGGATACTCCATACCGAGTTGGAATTGATTTGAACAACTCCTTGACCCGATAAAATTTCTATATTTTTGAAAATAGAATAAGCGAATATGTCGATATTTCCGATTGAAATACGAACTTCTTTTCTAGGAAAGTTAGGCAGACCATTCTTTTAGTATTACACCTACAAATTACTGGTAGTCTAAGATAACAATTTGGTTCACTTGGAACAACTTTATGATCCGATAATATTCTACTATTTTTGAAAACTCAATAAGCGAAAAAGTGGATATTTACATTTGAAAAACAAAGTTTTTTCGTATGAACCTTAGGCCAACTGTAATTTTGGTAATACAAACTAAATTTTACTGGTAGTCTGGGATATCAATTTGGTTCACCTTGAACAACTCCTTGAGCCGATGAAAAAACCTGTTTTTAATATTCGTTGTTCGCGAAATTCAAAAGTTTCCGTATGAAAAACTAAATTCTTTCCCAGGCAAGCTATAGCAAAAATTCCTTTTGTCCAACACTCAAACCTTAGATTTAGGTTTTTTGCAGAAGCTTTCAGACCAAAAACAAGCAAAACTACCAGGAAACATGATTGATTAACAATTTCAATTAGTAAACAATGCATGTTAGAAATTATGATTGAATTTTTAATACAAGTAAGGACATAAATTTAATCTACTCTGCACGAACAATGGGCTAAGCAGAATAACTACAATTGACAAACTTAATTTTTTATATACCACTTGGAGGTTCAATTAAGTCATTCGAATTTACCGAAATCGTAGTTTCAAAGCTATAGTCATTGTTAGAAAAGGAAATCATAAGAAATAGATTAGAAGAGAAACTAAAGAAACAAAAATATAATCGTAAAATAGATGAGTTATTTGATCCTATTTAATGATTTCGTTAGGGGATCAAATAACTCATCTATTTTACAATAATATTCTTGTTATCTCAGTTTCTCTTCTAATCTATTTATTATGTTTTCCTTTTCCAAACTATTTAGTTCTATCAGTGTTTCTAGTTCTCCCATTTTTAAAAATCGAACTTTAATGTTATTTTTCTCTGCAGATTCTTTGAATTGGTTTTTAGTGTGAGTGAATCTGTATCTATGAAGATGAGTACATAATCTACATTTGAAAATTATAAACTTAAAGTAAGAAATGTTTTTATTTAATTTACACAGCCTAATTCTTAAATATTGAGGTTTGTATAAGGTATATTGACATGATTAAATCTATCTTTATATGGTATATCCTCCTTGAATACGCGGCGTATTAAAGTTTTATTCTGACAATCATCACAGCATTGCCTCCATGCTCTATCTTTGCACTTATCACATTTAGTACTATTCATTTTTACAGTTGAAAAATTATAAAGAATGTAATATTTCAAAATTTGCCGTAAAAAAATTAGTAATCCCCGTGTTAACGAAAGCAATCAATTTGGTGGTGGTAATAATGAGTCTAATTCTATGTCTCCAATCATACAATTGTTAATTAAAAGAAAAGGAAAACCGGCTGAAGAGTTTAATGGTATGAACTCAAAAGAAAGACCATATGATGGATATGAAGCAATTAAAAATTTTAGTCTTATGAACAAACAAATATCGGATACATTTAAAAAAGAAACTGATGAATTTAAGGATCATGAAGACATGCAAGAGGATAATGCGAAGTGATTTTCATCTAGTGGTTCGTCTGGACCTGATTTTCCATTTTGGGATTTGTCTGGGCCCCATTCCCTATTTTGGGATCTATCTGGAGATGCAGGTAAATCTAAAGCAAACTTTAAAATAAACGTAAAACTAAACGTAAAGCTGAAGCTAAAGTTGGAGCCAAAGCTGAAGCTAAAGCTGATGAGCATCCATTTTTGGAAAAAAAATGGATATAGATCCCAAAAGAAATTACACATTCTAGTTCTTAATTTACACATTCTAGATTTTAAATATTTTGATTTGTATAAGGAATACTAACATGTTTAAACCTATTTCTATATGGTATAACTTCATTAAATACACGGCATATTAAAGTTTTGTTCAGGCAATCATCACAACATCGCCTCCATGCTCTATCTTTACACCTATCACATTTAGTACTATTCATTTTTAGAGATGAAAAAATATATAGAATATAATATTTCAAAATTTGATTCATAAAAATTAGTAATCCCCGCGTTAACGAAAGCAATCAAATTGGTGGTGGTAATAATGAGTCTAATTCTATGTCTCCAATCATACAATTGTTAATTAAAAGAAAAGGAAAACCGGCTGAAGAGTTTAATGGTATGAACTCAAAAGAAAGACCAGATGATGGATATGAAGCAATTAAAAATTTTAGTCTTATGAACAAACAAATATCGGATACATTTAAAAAAGAAACTGATGAATTTAAGGATCATGAAGACATGCAAGAGGATAGTGCGAAGTGATTTTCATCTAGTGGTTCGTCTGGACCTGATTTTCCATTTTGGGATTTGTCTGGGCCCCATTCCCTATTTTGGGATCTATCTGGAGATGCAGGTAAATCTAAAGCAAACTTTAAAATAAACGTAAAACTAAACGTAAAGCTGAAGCTAAAGTTGGAGCCAAAGCTGAAGCTAAAGCTGATGAGCATCCATTTTTGGAAAAAAAATGGATATAGATCCCAAAAGAAATTACACATTCTAGTTCTTAATTTACACATTCTAGATTTCAAATATTTTGATTTGTATAAGGAATACTGACATGTTTAAACCTATTTCTATATGGTATAACTTCATTAAATACACGGCATATTAAAGTTTTGCTCTAGTATTTTAGTCTTATGAACAAACAAATATCGGAAACATATATAGAAGAAACTGATAAGTTTTAAGATCAAGAAGACATGCAAGAGGATGATGCGAAGAGATTTTCGTCTAGTGGTTCTTCTGGACCTGATTTTCCATTTTGGGATTCGTCTAGACCTAATTCGCCATTTTGAGATTCATCTGAAGATGGAGGTGAAGTTAAAGCTAAAGGTAAAACTAAACGTAAAGCTAAAGCTAAGCGTAATGCTCAAATTAAAATTGAAGCTAAAGCTGATGAGTATCCATTTTTGGAAAAAGATTTGGATATAGATCCCGAAAGAAATGTTTATGTAGAGATCTGGTGTGAGGATTGTAATCAAGGACTAACACAAAAGAAATATCTGAGGCATATTATATCAATTAAACATAAAAAGAAAGAGAAACAGTCTATTATGAAGAGTATAATGGAGCGGGCCAATGAAGACAAAATATAAATTACTAATGATGATGTTGAGAAAAAATAGGTGAAGATGGATTAATATATTGTGATGGTTGTAATAATAATTATATAGAGGGAACTGAGATGAAAGAACATTTGAAAACATTTCAACATAAAGCGAATGAGCGAATATTAAACGAACTTTTTTTCTAGGAAAGTTAGGCGGATTATTCTTTTTGCATTAAAACCTAAATAGTACTGGTAGTGTGGGATATCAATTTGGTTCACTTTGAACAACTTCTTGATCCAATAGGAAGACCTATTTCTAAAAATACTTATACAAAATAATTCGGAAATAATAGGAAATTTCCGTATGAAAACCCAAATTTCTTCCTAATAAGCTATAGCAAAAATTCTTTTTGTTTTACACTCTAGGTACCCATGGTATACTCCTTGCCCAGTTTGGTTCGATTTGAACAACTCCTTGACTAGATGAAAAAGATCTACTTTTAAAAATGCTTTTTCAAAATTATTCGGAAATAATAGGAAAATTCCGTATGAAAACCCATCTTTTTTCCAAGTCAAGCTATAGCAACAACTCTCTTTGTTCTAAACTCTATGTACCCACGGTATACTCCATATCCAGTTTGTTTCGATTTCAACAACTCCTTGACCCGATCAAAAAATATTATATATCAGAATTAAATATTCAAAATAATCGCAAATTTAAGTATGAATTTTTTCCTAGGCAAAACATACCAAAAACTCCATTTTATTATGTTCTACTTACACAGGGGATACTCCATACTGAATTTGGTTTGATTTGAGCAACTCCTTGACCCGACGAAATTTCTATATCTTCGAAAATAGAATAAGCGAATAAGTCGATATTTACGATTGAAAAACGAACTTTTTTTCTAGGAAAATTATGCGAACCATTCTTTTTTCATTAAAACCTAAATAGTACTGATAGTGTGGGATATCAGTTTGGTTCACTTTGAACAACTCCTTGATCCGATAAAAAGACCGGTTTTTAAAAATACTCATTCAAAATTATTCGGAAATAATAGAAAATTTCCGTATGAAAACCCAACTTTTTTCCTAGGCAAGCTATAGCAACAACTTGTCTTGTTCTGAACTCTTTTTACCCATGGTATACTCCATAACCAGTTTGGTTCGATTTGAGCGACTCCTTGACCCAATCAAAAAATACTATATTTCAAAATTAAATATTCGAAATAATCGCAAATTTCCCTATGAATAACTAACTTTTTTCGTAGGCAAGCTATACCAAAAATTCCTTTTTTCATATGCTTTACCTACACAGGGGATACTCCATATCGAGTTTGGTTTGATTTGAACATCTCAATGACCCGATAAATTTTCTATACTTTTGAAAATAGAATAAACGAATAAGTCGATATTTCCGATTGAAATACGAACTTTTTTCAAAGGAAAGTTGGGCGGACCATTTTTTTGCATTACAACCTAAATAGTACTGATAGTCTGAGATATCAATTTGGTTCACTTTGAACAACTCCTTGATCCGATAAAAAGACCTATTTTTAATAATACTTATTCAAAATTATTCGGAAATAATAGGAAAATTGGGTATGAAACCCAACTTTTTTCCAAGGCAAGCTATAGCAAAAATTCTTTTTGTTTTAAACTCTATGTACCCATGGTATACTCCATACCCATTTTGGTTTGATTTGAACAACTCCTTGACCCGATCAAAAACACTATATATCAAAATTAATTATTCAAAATAATGAGTTCAAATATGTATAACTAACTAACGCAAATTTAAATATGTATAATTAAATTTTTTCCTAGGCAAAATATACCAAAAATTCCTTTTTACTATACTCTACCTACATAGGGGATACTCCATACCGAATTTGGTTTGATTTGAACAACTCCTTGACCCGATGAATCTTCTATTTTTTTGAAAATAGAATAAGCGAATAAGTCGATATTTCCGATTGAAATACGAACTTCTCTTCTAGGAAAGTTAGGCAGACCATTCTTTTTGCATTACACCTACAAATCACTGGTGGTCTAAGATAACAAGGTTGTTCACTTGGAACAACTTTATGATCCGATAAAATTCTACTATTTTTGAAAACTCAATAAGCGAAAAAGTGGATATTTACATTTGAAAAACAAACTTTTTTTTGTATGAACCTTAGGCCAACTGTAATTTTCCTAAAACAAACTACATCTTACTGGTAGTCTGGGATATCAATTTGGTTCACTTTGAACACCTGCTTGAGCCGATGAAAAAGATCTGTTTTTAATATTCGTTGTTCGCGAAATTCAAAAGTTTCCGTATGAAAAACTAAATTTTTTCTTAGGCGAGCAAAAAATCTTTTCGTCCTGCAATTTGCCTGCCCAGGGGATACTCCATACCGAGTTTGATTCGATTTGGACAACTCCTTAAACCGATGAAAAAGACCTATTTGTAAAATTCGTTATTGGCAAATTCAAAAATTTCCGAATAAAAAACTAAATTCTTTCCCAGGCAAGCTATCGCAAAAATTCCTTTGTTCCAACACTCAATCCTTAGATTTCGTTTAACTGCCGGAGTTTTCAGACCGAAAACAAGAAGAAAAAACTACCAGGAATCACGATTGATTAACAAAATATGATTGAATTTTTTATACAAGTAAAGCCATAATTTTAATCTACTCTGCACGAACAATGGGCTAAACAGAATAACTACAACTGACCAATTTAATTTCTCATATAACACTTGGAGGCTCAATTAAATCATCCGAATTTACCGAAATCGTAGTTTCAAAGCTATAGTCATTGTTAGAAAGGAAATCATAAGAAATAGATTAGAAGAGAAACTAAGAAAACAAAAATATAATGGTAAAATAGATGGTATACTCCATATCCAGTTTGTTTCGATTTGAACAACTCCTTGACCCAATCTAAAAATATTATAAATCAGAAATAAATATTCAAAATAATCGCAAATTTAAGTGTGAATAACTAACTTTTTTCCTAGGTAAAATATACCAAAAACTCCATTTTACTATGCTCTACTTACACAGGGGATACTCAATACCGAGTTTGGTTTGATTTGAACAACTCCTTGACCCGACGAAATGTCTATATCTTTGAAAATAGAATAAGCGAATAAGTCGATATTTCCGATTGAAAAACGAACCTTTTTTTCCAGGAAAGTTATGCGGACCATTCTTTTTGCCTTAAAACCTAAATAGTACTGATAGTGTGGTATATCAGTTTGGTTCACTTTGAACAACTCCTTGATCCGATAAAAAGACCGATTTTAAAAAATACTCATTCAAAATTATTCGGAAATAATAGGAAATTTCCGAATGAAAACCCAACTTTTTTCCTAGGCAAGCTATAGCAACAACTCGTCTTGTTCTGAACTCTTTGTACCCATGGTATACTCCATAACCAGTTTGGTTCGATTTGAGCGACTCCTTGACCCAATCAAAAAATGCTATATTTCAAAATTAAATATTCGAAATAATTGCAAATTTCCCTATGAATAACTAACTCTTTTCGTAGGCAAGCTATACCAAAAATTCCTTTTTTCATATGTTTTACCTACACAGGGGATACTCCATTCCGAGTTTGGTTTGATTTGAACATCTCAATGACCCGATAAAATTTCTATACTTTTGAAAATAGAATAAACGAATAACTCGATATTTCCGATTGAAATACGAACTTTTTTCTAGGAAAATTAGGCGGACCATATTTTTGCATTACAATCTAAATAGTACTGGTAGTCTGAGATATCAATTTGGTTTACTTTAAACAGCTCCTTGATCCGATAAAAAAGACCTATTTTTAATAATACTTATTCAAAATTATTCGGAAATAATAGGAAATTTGGGTATGAAACACAACTTTTTTCCTAGGCAAGCTATAGCATAAATTCTTTTTGTTTTAAACTCTATGTACCCATGGTATACTCCATACCCATTTTGGTTTGATTTGTACAACTCCCTGACCCAATCAAAAACACTATATATCAAAATTAATTATTCAAAATAATGAGTTTAAATATGTATAACTAACTAACGCAAATTTAAATATGTATAACTAACTTTTTGCCTAGGCAAAATATACCAAAAATTCCTTTTTACTATACTCTACCTACATAGGGGATACTCCGTACCAAATTTGGTTTGATTTGAACAACTCCTTGACCCGCTGAAATTTCTATATTTTTGAAAATAGAATAAGCGAATAAGTCGATATTTCCGATTGAAAAACGAACCTTTTTTTCCCGGAAAGTTATGCGGACCATTCTTTTTGCATTAAAACCTAAATAGTACTGATAGTGTGGGATATCAATTTGGTTCACTTTGAACAACTCCTTGATCCGATAAAAAGACCGATTTTTAAAAATACTCATTCAAAATTATTCGGAAATAATAGGAAATTTCCGAATGAAAACCCAACTTTTTTCCTAGGCAGGCTATAGCATTAACTCGTCTTGTTCTGAACTCTTTGTACCCATTGTATACTCCATAACCAGTTTGGTTCGATTTTAGCGATTCCTTGACCCAATCAAAAAATACTATATTTCAAAATTAAATATTCGAAATAATTGCAAATTTCCCTATGAATAACTAACTCTTTTCGTAGGCAAGCTATACCAAAAATTCCTTTTTTCATATGTTTTACCTACACAGGGGATACTCCATTCCGAGTTTGGTTTGATTTGAACATTTCCATGACCCGATGAAATTTCTATATTTTTGAAAATAGAATAAACGAATAAGTCGATATTTCCGATTGAATTACGAACTTTTTTCTAGGAAAATTTGGCGGACCATTTTTTTGCATTACAACCTAAATAGTACTGGTAGTCTGAGATATCAATTTGGTTTACTTTAAACAGCTCCTTGATCCGATAAAAAAGACCTATTTTTAATAATACTTATTCAAAATTATTCGGAAATAATAGGAAATTTGGGTATGAAACACAACTTTTTTCCTAGGCAAGCTATAGCATAAATTCTTTTTGTTTTAAACTCTATGTACCCATGGTATACTCCATACCCATTTTGGTTTAATTTGAACAACTCCCTAATCCAATCAAAAACACTATATATCAAAATTAATTATTCAAAATAATGAGTTTAAATATGTATAACTAACTAACGCAAATTTAAATATGTATAACTAACTTTTTGCCTAGGCAAAATATACCAAAAATTCCTTTTTACTATACTCTACCTACATAGGGGATACTCCGTACCAAATTTGGTTTGATTTGAACAACTCCTTGACCCGCTGAAATTTCTATATTTTTGAAAATAGAATAAGCGAATAAGTCGATATTTCCGATTGAAAAACGAACCTTTTTTTCCCGGAAAGTTATGCGGACCATTCTTTTTGCATTAAAACCTAAATAGTACTGATAGTGTGGGATATCAATTTGGTTCACTTTGAACAACTCCTTGATCCGATAAAAAGACCGATTTTTAAAAATACTCATTCAAAATTATTCGGAAATAATAGGAAATTTCCGAATGAAAACCCAACTTTTTTCCTAGGCAGGCTATAGCATTAACTCGTCTTGTTCTGAACTCTTTGTACCCATTGTATACTCCATAACCAGTTTGGTTCGATTTTAGCGATTCCTTGACCCAATCAAAAAATACTATATTTCAAAATTAAATATTCGAAATAATTGCAAATTTCCCTATGAATAACTAACTCTTTTCGTAGGCAAGCTATACCAAAAATTCCTTTTTTCATATGTTTTACCTACACAGGGGATACTCCATTCCGAGTTTGGTTTGATTTGAACATCTCAATGACCCGATAAAATTTCTATACTTTTGAAAATAGAATAAACGAATAACTCGATATTTCCGATTGAAATACGAACTTTTTTCTAGGAAAATTAGGCGGACCATTTTTTTGCATTACAATCTAAATAGTACTGGTAGTCTGAGATATCAATTTGGTTCACTTTGAACAACTCCTTGATCCGATAAAAACGACCTATTTTTAATAATACTTATTCAAAATTATTCGGAAATAACAGGAAATTTGGGTATGAAACCCAACTTTTTTCCTAGGCAAGCTATAGCATAAATTCTTTTTGTTTTAAACTCTATGTACCCATGGTATACTCCATACCCATTTTGGTTTGATTTGTACAACTCCCTGACCCAATCAAAAACACTATATATCAAAATTAATTATTCAAAATAATGAGTTTAAATATGTATAACTAACTAACGCAAATTTAAATATGTATAACTAACTTTTTGCCTAGGCAAAATATACCAAAAATTCCTTTTTACTATACTCTACCTACATAGGGGATACTCCGTACCAAATTTGGTTTGATTTGAACAACTCCTTGACCCGCTGAAATTTCTATATTTTTGAAAATAGAATAAGCGAATAAGTCGATATTTCCGATTGAAAAACGAACCTTTTTTTCCCGGAAAGTTATGCGGACCATTCTTTTTGCATTAAAACCTAAATAGTACTGATAGTGTGGGATATCAATTTGGTTCACTTTGAACAACTCCTTGATCCGATAAAAAGACCGATTTTTAAAAATACTCATTCAAAATTATTCGGAAATAATAGGAAATTTCCGAATGAAAACCCAACTTTTTTCCTAGGCAGGCTATAGCATTAACTCGTCTTGTTCTGAACTCTTTGTACCCATTGTATACTCCATAACCAGTTTGGTTCGATTTTAGCGATTCCTTGACCCAATCAAAAAATACTATATTTCAAAATTAAATATTCGAAATAATTGCAAATTTCCCTATGAATAACTAACTCTTTTCGTAGGCAAGCTATACCAAAAATTCCTTTTTTCATATGTTTTACCTACACAGGGGATACTCCATTCCGAGTTTGGTTTGATTTGAACATTTCCATGACCCGATGAAATTTCTATATTTTTGAAAATAGAATAAACGAATAAGTCGATATTTCCGATTGAAATACGAACTTTTTTCTAGGAAAATTTGGCGGACCATTTTTTTGCATTACAACCTAAATAGTACTGGTAGTCTGAGATATCAATTTGGTTTACTTTAAACAGCTCCTTGATCCGATAAAAAAGACCTATTTTTAATAATACTTATTCAAAATTATTCGGAAATAATAGGAAATTTGGGTATGAAACCCAATTTTTCCTAGGCAAGCTATAGCATAAATTCTTTTTGTTTTAAACTCTATGTACCCATGGTATACTCCATACCCATTTTGGTTTAATTTGAACAACTCCCTGACCCAATCAAAAACAATATATATCAAAATTAATTATTCAAAATAATGAGTTTAATTATGTATAACTAACTAACGCAAATTTAAATATGTATAACTAACTTTTTTCCTAGGCAAAATATACCAAAAATTCCTTTTTACTATACTCTACCTACATAGGGGATACTCCATACCGAATTTGGTTTGATTTGAACAACTCCTTGACCCGATGAAAGATGTTTATTTTTGAAAATAGAATAAGCACATAAGTCGATATTTCCGGTTGAAAAACGAACCTTTTTTTCCAGGTTTTGCCGACCATTCTTTTTGCATTAAAACCTAAATAGTACTGATAGTGTGGGATATCAATTTGGTTCACTTTGAACAACTCCTTGATCCGATAAAAAGACCGATTTTTAAAAATACTTATTCAAAATAATTCGGAAATAACAGGAAATTTGGGTATGAAACCCAACTTTTTTCCTGGGCAAGCTATAGCATAAATTATTTTTGTTTTAAACTCTATGTACCCATGGTATACTCCATACCCATTTTGGTTTGATTTGTACAACTCCCTGACCCAATCAAAAACACTATATATCAAAATTAATTATTCAAAATAATGAATTTAAATATGTATAACTAACTAACGCAAATTTAAATATGTATAACTAACTTTTTTCCTAGGCAAAATATACCAAAAATTCCTTTTTACTATACTCTACCTACATAGGGGATACTCCGTGCCAAATTTGGTTTGATTTGAACAACTCCTTGACCCGATGAAATTTCTACATTTTTGAAAATAGAATAAACGAATAAGTCGATATTTCCGATTGAAATACGAACTTTTTTCTAGGAAAATTTGGCGGACCATTTTTTTGCATTACAACCTAAATAGTACTGGTAGTCTGAGATATCAATTTGGTTTACTTTAAACAGCTCCTTGATCCGATAAAAAAGACCTATTTTTAATAATACTTATTCAAAATTATTCGGAAATAATAGGAAATTTGGGTATGAAACCCAATTTTTCCTAGGCAAGCTATAGCATAAATTCTTTTTGTTTTAAACTCTATGTACCCATGGTATACTCCATACCCATTTTGGTTTAATTTGAACAACTCCCTGACCCAATCAAAAACAATATATATCAAAATTAATTATTCAAAATAATGAGTTTAATTATGTATAACTAACTAACGCAAATTTAAATATGTATAACTAACTTTTTTCCTAGGCAAAATATACCAAAAATTCCTTTTTACTATACTCTACCTACATAGGGGATACTCCATACCGAATTTGGTTTGATTTGAACAACTCCTTGACCCGATGAAAGATGTTTATTTTTGAAAATAGAATAAGCACATAAGTCGATATTTCCGGTTGAAAAACGAACCTTTTTTTCCAGGTTTTGCCGACCATTCTTTTTGCATTAAAACCTAAATAGTACTGATAGTGTGGGATATCAATTTGGTTCACTTTGAACAACTCCTTGATCCGATAAAAAGACCGATTTTTAAAAATACTTATTCAAAATAATTCGGAAATAACAGGAAATTTGGGTATGAAACCCAACTTTTTTCCTGGGCAAGCTATAGCATAAATTATTTTTGTTTTAAACTCTATGTACCCATGGTATACTCCATACCCATTTTGGTTTGATTTGTACAACTCCCTGACCCAATCAAAAACACTATATATCAAAATTAATTATTCAAAATAATGAATTTAAATATGTATAACTAACTAACGCAAATTTAAATATGTATAACTAACTTTTTTCCTAGGCAAAATATACCAAAAATTCCTTTTTACTATACTCTACCTACATAGGGGATACTCCGTGCCAAATTTGGTTTGATTTGAACAACTCCTTGACCCGATGAAATTTCTACATTTTTGAAAATAGAATAAACGAATAAGTCGATATTTCCGATTGAAATACGAACTTTTTTCTAGGAAAATTAGGCGGACCATTTTTTTGCATTACAACCGAAATAGTACTGGTAGTCTGAGATATCAATTTGGTTCACTTTGAACAACTCCTTGATCCGATAAAAAAGACCTATTTTTAATAATACTTATTCAAAATTATTCGGAAATAATAGGAAATTTGGGTATGAAACACAACTTTTTTCCTAGGCAAGCTATAGCATAAATTCTTTTTGTTTTAAACTCTATGTACCCATGGTATACTCCATACCCATTTTGGTTTAATTTGAACAACTCCCTAATCCAATCAAAAACACTATATATCAAAATTAATTATTCAAAATAATGAGTTTAATTATGTATAACTAACTAACGCAAATTTAAATATGTATAACTAACTTTTTGCCTAGGCAAAATATACCAAAAACTCCTTTTTACTATACTCTACCTACATAGGGGATACTCCGTACCAAATTTGGTTTGATTTGAACAACTCCTTGACCCGATGAAAGATGTTTATTTTTGAAAATAGAATAAGCACATAAGTCGATATTTCCGGTTGAAAAACGAACCTTTTTTTCCAGGTTTTGCCGACCATTCTTTTTGCATTAAAACCTAAATAGTACTGATAGTGTGGGATATCAATTTGGTTCACTTTGAACAACTCCTTGATCCGATAAAAAGACCGATTTTTAAAAATACTTATTCAAAATAATTCGGAAATAACAGGAAATTTGGGTATGAAACCCAACTTTTTTCCTGGGCAAGCTATAGCATAAATTATTTTTGTTTTAAACTCTATGTACCCATGGTATACTCCATACCCATTTTGGTTTGATTTGTACAACTCCCTGACCCAATCAAAAACACTATATATCAAAATTAATTATTCAAAATAATGAATTTAAATATGTATAACTAACTAACGCAAATTTAAATATGTATAACTAACTTTTTTCCTAGGCAAAATATACCAAAAATTCCTTTTTACTATACTCTACCTACATAGGGGATACTCCGTGCCAAATTTGGTTTGATTTGAACAACTCCTTGACCCGATGAAATTTCTACATTTTTGAAAATAGAATAAACGAATAAGTCGATATTTCCGATTGAAATACGAACTTTTTTCTAGGAAAATTAGGCGGACCATTTTTTTGCATTACAACCGAAATAGTACTGGTAGTCTGAGATATCAATTTGGTTCACTTTGAACAACTCCTTGATCCGATAAAAAAGACCTATTTTTAATAATACTTATTCAAAATTATTCGGAAATAATAGGAAATTTGGGTATGAAACACAACTTTTTTCCTAGGCAAGCTATAGCATAAATTCTTTTTGTTTTAAACTCTATGTACCCATGGTATACTCCATACCCATTTTGGTTTAATTTGAACAACTCCCTAATCCAATCAAAAACACTATATATCAAAATTAATTATTCAAAATAATGAGTTTAATTATGTATAACTAACTAACGCAAATTTAAATATGTATAACTAACTTTTTGCCTAGGCAAAATATACCAAAAACTCCTTTTTACTATACTCTACCTACATAGGGGATACTCCGTACCAAATTTGGTTTGATTTGAACAACTCCTTGACCCGATGAAATTTCTATATTTTTGAAAATAGAATAAGCGAATAAGTCGATATTTCCGATTGAAATACGAACTTCTTTTCTAGGAAAGTTAGGCAGACCATTCTTTTTGCATTACACCTACAAACTACTGGTGGTCTAAGATAACAGTTTTGTTCACTTGGAACAACTGTATGATCCGATAATATTCTACTATTTTCGAAAACTCAATAAGCGAAAAAGTGGATATTTACCTTTGAAAAACAAACTTTTTTGTATGAACCTTAGGCCAAATGTAATTTTGGTAATACAACCTACATATTAATGGTAGTCTGGGATATCAATTTGGTTCACTTTGAACAACTCCTTGAGCTGATGAAAAAGACCTGTTTTTAATATTCGTTGTTCGCGAAATTCAAAAGTTTCTGTATGAAAAAGTAAATTTTTTCTTAGGCAAGCAAAAATTCTTTTTGTGCTACAATTTGCCTGCCCAGGCGACACTCCATACCGAGTTTGATTCGATTTGGACAACTCCTTAACCCGATGAAAAAGACCTATTTGTAAAATTCGTTATTGGCAAATTCAAAAATTTCCGTATAAAAAACTAACTTCTTTCCCAGGCAAGCTATAGCAAAAATTTCTTTGGTCCAACACTCAAACCTTAGATTTAGGTTAACTGCCGGAGTTTTCAGACCAAAAACAAGAAGAAAAAACTACCAGGAATCACGATTGATTAACAAACTATGATTTAATTTTTAATACAACAAAGCCATAAATTTAATCTACTCTGCACGAACAATGGGCTAAACAGAATAACTACAACTGACCAATTTAATTTCTCATATACCACTTGGAGGCTCAATTAAATCATCCGAATTTACCGAAATCGTTTCAAAGCTATAATCATTGTCAGAAAGGAAATCATAAGAAATAGATTAGAAGAGAAACTAAGAAAACAAAAGTATAGTGGTAAAATAGATGAGTTATTTGATCCTATTTAATGATTTTTTAGAGGATCAAATAACTCATCTATTTTACCAACGAATTTGAACTATTTGAATTAAGAATATTATGGCGGTTCGCCTGTTCTTCAGCATCAATACTTTTTAACGCTTCTAATGTTTGGTTAGCTATTGAAAATTTTTTAACCCTTGGCTAGCCATGTTTTACTATAGGCATTTAATGATTTTGTTAGAGGATCAAATAACTCATCCAATTTACCATAATATTCTTGTTATCTGAGTTTCTCTTCTAATCTATTCATTATGTTTTCCTTTTCTAATCCATTTAGTTCTATCAGTGTTTTTAGTTCTCCCATTTTTAAAAATCGAACTTTAGTGTTATTTTTCTCTGCAGATTCTTTGAATTGGTTTTTAGTGTGAGTGAATCTATATCCATGAAGGTGAGTACAAAATCTACATTTGAATTTTTTAAATCTAAGGTAAGAAATGTTTTTATTTAATCTACACATTCTAGTTCTTAAATATTGAGGTTTGTATAAGGAATATTGATATGATTAAACCTATCTCTATATGGTATAACCTCGTTAAATACACGGCATATTAAATTTTTATTCTGACAATCATCACAAAATCGCCTCCATGCTCTAAGCTTTACACCTATCACATTTAGTACTATTCATTTTTGGAGATGAAAAATTATATAGAATATAATATTTCAAAAAATTTGATGTATAAAAAATAGTAATCCCCGTGTTAATGAAAGCAATCAATTTGGTGGTGGTAATGATGAGTCTAATTCTATGTTTCCAAGTATACAATTGTTAATGAAAAGAAAAGGAAAAGCGGCTGAAGACTTTAATGTTATGAATTCAAAAGAAAGACCAGATAATGGATATGAAGCAATTAAAAATTTTAGTCTTATGAACAAACAAATATCGGAAACATATAAAAAAGAAACTGATAAATTTAAGGATCATGAAGACATGCAAGAGTATAATGCGAGTGATTTTCATCTAGTGGTTCGTCTGGACCTGATTTTCCATTATGGGATTCGTCTGGACCTCATTCCCTATTTTGGGATTAATCTGGAGATGCAGGTAAATCTAAAGCGAAACGTAAAACTAAACGTAAAACTAAACGTAAAGCTAAAGCTAAGCGTAAAGCTGAAGCTAAAGTTGGAGCTAAAGCTGAAGCTAAAACTGATGAGCATCCATTTTTGGAAAAAATTGAATATAGATCCCGAAAGAAACTACACATTCTAGTTCCTAATTTACACATTCCAGTTCTTAAATATTGAGGTTTGTATAAGGAATATTGATATGTTTAAACCTATCTCTATATGGTATAACCTCATTAAATACACGGCATATTAAAGTTTTATTCTGGGAATCATCACAACATTGCCTCCATGCTCTATCTTTACACCTATCACATTTAGTACTATTCATTTTTAAGGATGAAAAAATATATAGAATATAATATTTCAAAATTTGATGTATAAAAATTAGTAATCCCCGTGTTAACGAAAGCAATCAAATTGGTGGTGGTAATAATGAGTCTATTTCTATATCTCCAAGTGTACAAATGTTAATTTAAAGAAAAGGAAAACCGGCTGAAGACTTTAAAGACATGAATTAAAAAGAAAAAATTGATGAAGGATATGAAGCAATTAAAAACTTTAGTCTTATGAACAAACAAATATCGGAAACATATATAGAAGAAACTGATAAGTTTTAAGATCAAGAAGACATGCAAGAGGATGATGCGAAGAGATTTTCGACTAGTGGTTCTTCTGGACCTGATTTTCCATTTTGGGATTCGTCTAGACCTAATTCGCCATTTTGAGATTCATCTGAAGATGGAGGTGAAGTCAAAGCTAAAGTTAAGCGTAATGCTCAAACTAAAATTGAAGCTAAACTGATGAGTATCCATTTTTGGAAAAAGAATTGGATATAGATCCCAAAAGAAATGTTTTTGTAGAGATATGGTGTGAGGATTGTAATCAAGGACTAACACAAAAGAAATATCTAAGGCATTTTAAATCAATTAAACATAAAAAGAATGAGAAACAGACTATTAAGAAGAGTATCATGGATCGGGCTAATGAAGACAAAATAAAAATTACTAATGATGATGTTGAGAAAAAGTAGGTGAAGATGGATTAATATATTGTGATGGTTGTAATAAAAATTATATAGAGGGAACTGAGATGAAAGAACATTTGAAAACTTTTTAACATAAAGCGAATGCGCGAATATTAAACCGAGAAGTTTAAGAGGAGGATAATAGGTAGGAATGTGTTCTCAGCGTCATTGCCTTTAAACGCTTCTAATGTTTGGTTAGCTATAGAAAAATTCATTTCACCATTGGCTAGCCATGTTTCACTATAAGAATTGGATGATTTTGTTAGAGGATGAGATGACTCATCTATTTTACCACAAAATTTTTGTTTTCTTAGTTTCTCTTCTAATCTATTTCTTATGTTTTCCTTTTTTAAACTATTGAGTTCTATCATTGTTTCTAGTTTCCTTATTTTTATAAATCGAACTTTAATGTTCTGTTTCTTTGAATTGGTCTTTTGTGATATCGAATCTATATCTATGAAGATTAGAACATAATCTACATCTGAAATTCTTAAATCTAAAGAAAGAAATATTGTTATTAAACCTACACAATCTTATTTTTAAGTTTTGAGGTTTGTATAATGAATATTATTATGACTAATTCTATCTTCATATAGTGTAACCTCATTAAACACGCGGCATTTTAAAGTTTTGTTCTGACAATAATCACAACATCGCCTCCATGCTCTATCTTTACACCTATCACATTTAGTACTATTCTTTTCCAGAGATGAAAAAATATATAGAATATAATATTTCAAAATTTGATGTACAAAAATTAGTAATCCCCGTGTTAACGAAAGCAATCAAATTGGTGGTGGTAATGATGAGTCTATTTCTATGTCTCCAAGTGTACAAATGTTAATGGAAAGAAAAGGAAAACCGGCTGAAGAGTTTAAAGAAATGAATTAAAAAGAAAGACTAGATTATGGACATGAAGCAATTTAAAATTTTTGTCTTATTAAGAAACAAATATCGGAAACATATAGAGAAGAATCTGATAAATTTAAGGATCAAGAAGACGTGCATGAAAAATACGCGAAGCGATTTTCATCTAGTAGTTCGTCTGGACCTGATTTTTCATTTTGGGATTCGTCTGGGCCTCATTTTTTTTGAGATTCATCTGGAGATGAAGGTAAAGTTAAAGCTAGACGTAAAACAAAACGTAAAACTAAACGAAAAACAAAAACTAAAGGTAAAGCTGAAGCCAAAGTAGAAGCTAAGGCTGATGAATATCCACCATCTACTACAGTTAAAATAAATTTATAATTCTTGTTATATTTACATAAAGATGATTTATCGCTCATATAGGCTCACCAAGTTTCATCTTTATATATTGGAATAATTCTTTCTCTTTTGAAATGCGTTATTTTTGGACTAAACTCTGCATTCCAATTAGATTTATATCTTTCAGAAAAAATGTTACGTTTATAAGCATTTCTAAACTAATCACCGACTTTATGCTTGGGTTTAATATTTCTAATACTGAATGAGTATCTAAGCTTTTCAAAATTGTTTGAATGATCAACAGATGTCATATTTATAGTTTTGTGTTTATTATTTTTATTTGTTACAACAGCATCATTTTACAGACCTACCCAATTACTGTCACCATTTTTAAACATTAGTTTGTTAATTATATGTAAAAGTATTCTATTGAATCTTTCTATAACTACAGCTTTTAGATGTAGAATATAGTTCAGGTTCATTTTCCGTAAGTAGAGAATTAAAGCTGTAGTTTAATACTCACTACCCCTATCAACCCATAATTTTTCAGGTTTTTCTCCCTTTTGTTAAGATTTTTTCAAACTATTAGTTATAGTTAAACCGGATTTGTTCTTCAAAGGTACAGCCCAGGCATATTTGGTAAATATACCTACTACAGTTAAAATAAATTTTTAGTTCTTGTTATATTTACATAAAGATCATTTATCGATCAAATCGGCTGACCAAGTTTCATCTTTTTATAGTGGAATAATTTTTTCTCTTTTAAAGTTCGTTATTATTGGACTAAAGACTTCTTTGGATAATAATTGTTGTTTAGTCCTTATTCTGGTTTTGGGTTTGGCTCTGCGGTTTGCAGAAATTTCCTTCACCAACGTAACTGTGGGCATTTTCTTTTGTCATAATTAAAAATACAGTTATCTAGTTGCTCCTAACTAATAATATTCATAGATGATAGCTGTTCAGATATATTTAACATTTCATCATACAAAGCATCAAGAGCTATTGCATTACCATTTTTTGTTTCTATTATTTGTAGTTCTAGTCTTCCTATTAAATTGTTGGGGTCATTAGCTTTCATTAGACCACTAGCAATAACATCTTCAGTAGTATCATAAAGACTTTCATCTCTAGTAGAATCTGTTCTTGGCGATGCGATACTAATTTCTAATCTTTTAATATTTTTGCTATTTTAAATCTAGTGTCCCCTTTTTGTTTGTAACATATATCCCTTAGAATTCGTTCTATTTTATTTTCATCGCCTTCTATGTCTCTTTCAGTTACGTTTTATTTGTGACAAACAAAGTGGAACATTTTGAGAAATTACAAATACTATCTCATCCTTTTATACCGTTTTCTGTAACAGTAACATATTTAGCATTTACTCGAAAGTTTTTTGAATCAGTGGGGAATAATTGAAACTGTTCGATCTTTTGATTCGTCTTACCTGCTAGTTTATCGTTGCCTAAAAAAATGTTTCACATTTTAGTGCGGCAGAGAATATACTTTGTGGAAACTCTAACGAATTTGAATTAAGAATATTATGGCGGTTCGGCTGTTCTTCAGCATCAATACTTTTTAACGCTTCTAATGTTTGGTTAGCTATTGAAATTTTTTTTAACCCTTGGCTAGCCATGTTTTACTATAAGCATTTAATGATTTTGTTAGAGGATCAAATAACTCATCTAATTTACCATAAAATTCTTGTTATCTCAGTTTCTCTTCTATTCTATTCATTATATTTTCCTTTTCTAATCAATTTAATTCTATCAGTGTTTCTAGATCTCCCATTTTTAAAAATCGAACTTTAATGTTATTTCTCTCTGCAGATTCTTTGAGTTGGTTTTTAGTGTGAGTGAATCTATATCCACGAAGATGAGTACATAATCTACATTTGAAATTTTGAAATCTAAAGTAGGAAATGTTTTTATTTAATTTAAACATTCTAAATCTTAAAAACTGAGGTTTGTATACGGAATATTGACATGATTAAATAAATCTCTATATGGTATAACCTCATTGAATACACGGCGTATTAAAGTTCTATATTGACAATCATCACAAAATTGCCTCCATGCTCTATCTTTGCACCTTTCACATTTAGTACTATTCATTTTTAAGGTTGAAAAATTATAAAGAAAACAATATTTCAATATTTGTCGTACAACAATTAGTAACCCCCGTGTTAACGAAAGCAATCAATTTGGTGGTAGTAATAATGAGTGTAATTCTATGTCTCCAATCATACAATAGTTAATTAAAAGAAAACGAAAACCGGCTGAAGACTTGAATGGTATGAATTCAAAAGAAAGAACAAATGATGAATATGAGGCAATTAAAAATTTTAGTCATATGAACAAAGAAAAATCAGAAGCATATAAAAAAGAAACTGATAACTTTAAGGATCATGAAGACATGCAAGGGGATAATGCGAAGTGATTTTCATCTAGTGTTTCGTCTGGACCTGATTGTTCATTTTGGGATTCGTCTGGGCCTCATTCTCTCTTTTGGGATTTATCTGGAGATGCAGGTGAATCTAAAGCTAAACGTAAAACTAAACGTAAAACTAAACGTAAAACTAAACGTAGAATTAAAGCTAAGCGTAAAGCTGCAGTTAAAGTTGAAGCTAAATTTGAAGCTAAAGCTGATGAGCATCCATTTTTAAAAAAAAATGGACATAGATCCCGAAACAAATGCTTATATAGAGATTTGGTGTGATGATTGTAATCAAGGACTAACACAAAAGAACTATCTAAGGCATATTAAATCAATTAAACATAAAAAGAATGAGAAACTGTCTATTAGAAAGGGCATCATAGAGCGTGTTAATGAAGACAAAATATAAATTACTAATGATGATGTTGAGAAAAAATAGGTGAAGATGGATTAATATATTGTGACGGTTGTAAAACTTATTATATAGATGGAACTGAGATGGAAGAACATTTGAAAACATTTCAACATAAAGCGAACGCGCGAAAATTACACGGAGAAATTTGAGACGAGGATGATAGGTAGGAATGTGTTCTCAGCGTCATTGCCACTTAACGCTTCTAATGTTTGGTTAGCTATGGAAAAACTCTTTTCACCATTGGCTAGCCATGTTTCACTATAAGCATCTAATGATTTTGTTAGAGGATCAGATAACTCATCTATTTTACCATAATGTTTTTGTTTTCTTATTCTTGTGTTTTCCTTTTCTAATCTATCAAGTTCTATCAGTGTTTCTAGTTTTCCTATTTTTTTAATGTTATCTTTGCTTGAATTGGTCTTTAGTGTGATTGAATCTATATCTATGAAGAGGAGAACATGATCTAAATCTGAAATTCTTAAATCTAAATAAAGAAATATTGTTATTAAATTTACACAATCTTATTTTTAGATTTTGAGGTTTGTATAGTGAATATTATTATGACTAAATCTATCTCCAAATGGTATAACTTCATTAAAGACACTGCATATTAAAGTTTTTTCTGACAATAATCAAAACATTGCCTCCATGCTCTATCTTTACACTTATCACATTTAGTACTATTCATTTTCAGAGATGAAAAATTATATAGAATATAATATTTAAAATTTGACGTATAATTATTAGTTATCCCCGTGTTAACTAAAGCAATCGATTTGGTGGTGGTAATGATGAAACTAATTCTATGTCTCCATGTAAACAAATGTTAATTAAAAGAAAAGAAAAACTGGCTGAAGACTTTAAAGACATGAATTAAAAAGAAAAACTAGATGATGGATAAGAAGCAATTAAGAATTTTAGTCTTATGAACAAACAAATATCGGAAACATATAAGGAAGAAATTGATAAATTTAAGGATCAAGAGGACATGGAAGAAGATGACGCAAAGAGATTTTCATTTAGTAGTTCGTCTGGACCTGATTTTTCCTTTTGGGATTCGTCGGGGCCTCATTCTCTTTTTTGAGATTCATCTGGAGATGAAGGTAAAATTAAAGCTAAACGTGAAACAAAACGTAAAACTAAACGAAAAGCAAAAACTAAACGCAAAGCTGAAGCCAAAGTAGAAGCTAAGGCTGATGAATATCCAACATCTACTACAGTTAAAATAAATTTATTATTCTTGTTATATTTACATAAAGATGATTTATCGATCATATAGGCTCACCAAGTTTCATCTTTATATAGTGGAATAGTTCTTTCTCTTTTAAAATGCGTTATTTTTGGACTAATCTCTGCATTCCAATTAAATTTATATCTTTTAGAAAAAATGTTACGTTTATAAGCATTTCTAACATAATCACCGACTTTATGCTTGAGTTTAATATTTTTAATACTGAATGATTATCTAAACTTTTCAAAATTGTTTGAATGATCAACAGTTGTCATATTTATAGTTTTGTGCTTGTTATTTTTATTTGTTACAACAGCATCATTTTACAGACCTACCCAATTACTGTCACCATTTTTAAACATTTGTTTGTTAATTATATGTAATAAAGTTCTATTGAATCTTTCTATAACTAAAACTTTTAGATCACTAAATGTAGAATATAGTTCAGTTTCCATTTTCGTAAGTAAAGAATTAAAGCTTTATTTCAATACTCATTACCTCTATCAACGCATTATTTTTCAAGTTTTCTCCCTTTTCTTAAGATTATATTAAAACTATTAGTTATAGTTAAACCGGATTTTTTCTTTAAAGGTATAGCCCAGGCATATTAGGTAAATACTTCTACTACAGTTAAAATAAATTTATAGTTCTTGTTATATTTAGATAAAGATGATTTATCGATCAAATAGGCTCACCAAGTTTCATTTTTATATAGTGGAATAAATCTTTCTCTTTTAAAATGCGTTATTATTGGACTAAACACTTCTTTAGATAATAATTGCTGTTTAGCCTTTATTCTGGTTTTGGGTTTGACTCTGCGGTTTGCAGAAATTTCATTCACCAACGTAGTTGTGAGCATTTTCATTTGTCATAATGAAAAATATAGTTATCTAGTTGCTCCTAACTAATAATATTCACAGATGATAGCTGTTCAGATATATTTAACATTTCATCATATAAGACGTGTTCTGAGCTTACCTTTTTTAGGGTACTTCTGGAGCTGTCTTATGGTTGTCTCAAGTATAAGATGTACTCTTATGGCTTACCTGACTAACTAAAGTTCTATATCTCTAGTCTGTTACTCTTCTATCTGAGCTTCAGTAGACAGTGCACGGGCCCCAATGCTAATGTCTAACATATATCTCAATACAAAACAAGAGCGGAGTAGAGAGAGAGAAATATACTTTATTATTATATCAGGTTGGTAACTGGTACTGACTAAATAACTTTCTCTTCTGAGAAGAGGGGATACAGGAAAACATCTAAAGGAAAGAAAGGAAAAGATATTATTCCCTTTTTATCCGATCAGGGAAGAGTATTTTCAGTCTTTATTTATTTAAATAATAAAGTCTTTCAAATAGTCTTTTCTGGAATTCATACTTGACTCCATCTTTCCGGGGTTTTGAGTTTTTTGAAAGTCTCTTGTATAATCTAATAAGCCAATTTCTCTGTATTCTCTCTGAAGGATTTTCTTCATTTTTTAAATGTGTTGCTTTGTATCGGTTCGTCAGCAAGTCAATTCCTAGACATAGGTTGCCCAAAGGGCAAGGAGTGCACATCAACAACCACAAAAGTATCTATTCCATTACCACGTCAAGTGGGTAAAGATCCTTTCGGGTAGGCCCAGTGTTGATGTCTGGAGGCGATCCTGATGTCCGGTGACTTACCTGACTTACCTGAATTGGTTTAGTTTGTTGTTGTTAGCTGTTAGATGTTCAGAAAAATTTTTCTCTATTGTAACCTGTGTTAGGTTTTAATGTTCTGTTATACTTAGTATCCCTTCCGGTTGGAAAGAACATTGAAACATATATGTTAAGTGTTAAGTATATTATGTTATATGTTTTATGGAATTCGATGGAGCAATTGAGGGTAGTTGGTTGGGTAGGTTGTCAACACAAGCTGTTGACACGATCGAGAAGTGTTCAGTGGCATGTGACTGTTTGGCCATGTTGGATTAATACATTTTTTATATTTGAAGATGAACATGTATTAGTAATCCAATTCCTCCGCGAAATCAGAAGTTATTCTGATGCAATCAATTCTTACGAATTGTATTGCCATACTTCTACATTTTGTCTCTGTGCTATGTATTTTGTAAAAGGTGTACAGATCTCGCTTATGGGTTTGTAATGGGTATGTCCAAAAGTGTCCAATTGCCTTATTCCAATCAACTTCTATTTCTTCAACTTCATAAATTAAGTTAAAGTCTCTGTCTGCGCGCTTATATTCAACATTCCAAATAATCCAAAGACTCTTTCGGTATTTGGAGTACTACTATGTTAGTTGTTACTAGATAAAGGTGAACCTGTTAGTTGTTACTAAAACTTAATGAACTAATGGAGTGTATCCATATATACATGTGTTGGATTCCTCTAATGAGTGACTGCATGTTTTACATATATTTAGTTATCGTTTTATTTACATGTTTTTACAGGTGAAATTTTCGAAGTTGAAATACTTTTGTTCTATCTATGTTGGAATTTCTTATGTTGGTGATGGTTTGTTTGGAAAAATCATGTAACACTTCGTTGTGTTATTTTAATTTTAAACCTGTAAATCAGTTCCAATGTCGTATAGTTAACTAGATTTTCAAGAATTTGAAGTTTATATCTGTTAAAGTGTCATGTGAATGACTCATGGTCTGAAAGGTATTATTACACGTTATACATAAAGCTAGTATGTCTATTGCATTACTCATTGTTTGTCCAGTTGCATATTGTTCACACTGTATAGTGTGTATTATCATTTGTTCTAATTTCCGTCAGTTTTGTGTTGAATCACAATTGTTGGTTATTTTTTGGAATTTACTTATTTACAAAATTGCAAATAACTAACTATGGAAAATTCTTTGCATATATACATGTACAATCTAGAAATGAGGTTAGGGTTTTGGAAAAAATAAAAATTGTTTTTGTTTTTTAGATTTTATTAAGTAATAAATATCTAAGAATCAGTACAATGGTACATGAATGTAAATGATACAAATTGTTAATCTGAGGTATGGTTAATCAATATAAGGATTTGAAAGGTTTTACAAAGTATTTGAGTACAAATTATGGGACTATACAAAGACATTTAGAATGAAGGGTTGGATTATTGAGTTGTGAAAAGATAACTAATTATCTAAAAGGGACATAGATAACCATATATGCAGAGATCAATTTCATGGTTAGTTGTTATTGTTACTGTTGAAATAAATTGAAAATATCAGAAGCTGTTACTTGTTACTGTATTGGAAATGTTACAATCTCTCCGTCTGGTTCGGATGGTTTGTCCGTTCTTTATAGTGATTGTATTCTTTTACAAAGTGGTCATCTTTCGAAAGAAAATATACCAGTAAGTTCGTAATATCATGTATTGGGATGTCCGTAATGGATGCTTTGACTGTATTGCATAACTCTTGTTCTAGTTCTGTTATTTTCCGTTCGTTATTGAAATTAATCCTGTTCGTAAAAGCGCGGTTTGTTACGCTGCCTTCGAGGTGATAGACATTGTATTCCTCGCAAGGTTGTAAAGCTTCGAGAGGTACCATGAGAGGCCGTTCAGGTGCATCTTTCGGTTGAAAAATGTACTAGTTTTTTATTGGGTCAAAGTTTCTAAGTGTGCCCAAAGTATACTCCCATTTCAGACGGTATCCGTAATTTAAAAAATAGGGCGATGTGAGCTGGTCGTTTATATGGATGTAGCTTTTCGAAGTATTGTGGTTTTTATCCCGTAAAAATGTGTAGTATATGAGATTATGGATAAGTTTAGTCTCGTGTACTCTGTAATTATTATTTTGTACGTCTTTTGGTGTTGGGTGAAGAAAATTGAAACTAAGTTGAAATATTTGATGTTCATATATACTATATGCAGATAGATCTTGAGAGGCTTTTGCTACTAGCAGATCATAATTACATGTTACTGGTAGCTTGAATTCGTAATCATAGTCGTACAAAAATCTTTCAGTTAGGCTGTAGAATTGTTTGAGTTTAGGATACAGTGTCTTGTGGAGCTTGTCTCTCGCCATATTTTTTGTACTACGCTTAACTGTGTTCGTATTTTCTGGTGGCAGAGGCGGGAAGTACTCTGACACACGGTCTTTAAGATTGTGGAGAGGTGACATGAAAAAATTATACTCTCGCGAATCAAATGGCATGTTAGCCCAATTTCTATATGACAATAATGGATTGTAATTGCTGGTGTGTGGGCTATTAAGTGTTCTAGGGTCTTTGTCATGAAACCAAATTGTTTCCATCACTGTTGCCGTTGGTGTTTGCTCATTTGTTGATTGATGGAAAAATGATTTTTTATTATTTGATCTCGGTGTTACTGCATATGGGAATCTTAGATTGTTCGGCCTGTTATTGGCTGTTTTCGTAAATAATCCTTGTTGAACATGGGTTTGTGTTCTCGGGTTTTCTATAACATAATCAGATGGTGGTGGCGGTCGCACTGGTGGTGGGTAATTTGGAATTGGGGTGATATGTACAATTCCGTAGTTGAACGGTTTTAATTGTTAACCGGTCTGTTATGTTCATAACTATGTAAATTTGTGCTTGTTCCTTGTTCACTAGTAGTAGTAGTTCTGTTATTATTATATGATTGTAAATTCCGTCTATCATCATTTTGTTTTGAATGGTGAAATTTATTTCTAATTTTACGCGCTATTTCCTGTGGAGTTTGGGTGTTCTCTGGAGTGTTATCCAAGTGTACTCGCATAGTTGTTACTGTTTCATCAGTTTTCCCCATTTGGTCATCTGTTTGAGTTCCACAGTCCGAGGCGTTGTCTCTGATTGTACCGGGACTTGATCGTCCGGATCCTGGGCTTAGTTCCCCCTCTTCAACGTCATAGTTGAAGGGTGAATCTGCTTTGTATGGTGAATCGTAATCCATACTGGTAGTCATTTGCTAAAACTCATGGATGATTACTCTTGGAATAACATAATGGTTACGATTGTTATAAAGACTGTTATAAAAACTGTTTGTAGTTTTATTTTTTGTACACTCACTCGTTAGTGGTTACGTTGTTATATGTTAAAATGTTTTGTCATTTTGACTGTAGGTCTCTTGTGTTTTGTTGTCAATACACAATGTTCGATTAGTTAATAGTAGTGGGGGTGTATTATTGTTAGATGTTCCCTTATTCAAATCTGCTCTTAAATTTCGTATGTATCAGCCGAATGAGTGTCAAAGTATGTGACTTCATTTGTGTGTGGCTGATCATTTTTGAGTATGTCTAAGCTGTGACTGCGGTTATGCATTTTGTTAGCCGTTAATTTTAGTTGGTCAAAATCAATTGGTGGCGGGTTTTGTATATCTAGAAGTTTTGATGTAGGTATTAAATGTTGTTGTTCGTTAGATGTTGATGAAGGTTTCGGGATTTCATACGGTGTTGGTTGATTAATTGGTATTGGTGTTTCATATGGGTGGTTGTTAAATAAAATATTATGTTGTTCGATCTTTGGTGCACTTGTGATAGGTGCTGATAAACTGTTTCCTAGGCATTGGTATGGCGGAGGTGGTGTGATAAGCTGTGGTGGTATTGTTTGTAGTTTATTCTCTTTTATTGTTTCTAACGGTTCTATTTTAAATGGTTCTGGTTTATATTTTCTTTCTGGTAATGGTGGTTTCTGTTTCTTTGTCGATGATTCCAAAGTTCGTAATTGTAATCCGTTTTCCGTTCTACGAATTGTAGTGTTATAATGTTTATAATTTGTATCAACATAGATTTCTGTTGGTATTTCATTGTTATTATGAGTTACTTCTGTTGAATGTCTACGATTGTTGAATGATGTTGTTACTTCTGTTGAATGTCTACGAAAGTTAGGTTTATTTTTTCTTGGTTTGTTATTTAAATTCCCATAATGTGAATTGTTATCATCACTGTCGTTATCTATATTTTCTTCTTGTATTTGAGCTACTAACTGTGTAAGTGTTTGTGAGAATATTCCAAAGATTCCGGTTAGTAGTTTTTTTGTTATGCTCGCTTGTTTTCCAATTGCTTTATGAATAGCAAAAGCGTTATAGAATTTGATAACAAGATTTGTTATGAATAGTATCATGCTAATCATAGCATAAATGATAGCCATTTTCTCTAAGATATACCATGGCCAACCAAAGATTGATAAAATTTGTTCTTTTAGCCATGCGCCGTCAAAAATTTCTTTCCAGTTAACACTTGGTTGATCTATTTGGAAGTTATATCCATTGATGTTCAAATCTCGTAGCCATCTTAGTGATTGTTCATAGTTTTTGTATGTTTGTAATCTTCCGAGTTCTAAGAGTTTTAGTGCATTAGCTGATTGTGCGTCCTGTAATGGTTTTTCACGATCTCTCATGTATTCATGTAGTAGATCTCTTTTTCTTTCTTGTACTCGTTGTTCCTTACTATAGATTCCGCTTTCTATTAAACTTGCTTTACTAAACATGTTGTCTAGTACTATTTCCTCAGGTGATATAGTGTTTAGTTTTGTTTCGACTTTAACTGGATACGGTGTTAATCTGTATCTTGCTGCGCCTTCAGTTTCTATAGATATGAGTTGATCAAAATTACTATGTGAACATGGTACCTTTTTTGCCCAAAGGTATGTTTGGCGTGTTAATTGATGTACATATTGTACTCTGTTTTTTGTATAGAATTGGTATTTTATCGTAACATTCACGTGTTTGTGGTACATAAAGTGGTGATGATTTCTTTGCACATTTGTACATTTTCATGACGTTAACTCCTTCTTGTTTGACAAATATCGATCTATCTCCTGTAAGGATTTATCCTAGAAGTGGTGTGTTCTTTTGTACTTGTGTTAATGTTAATGGTCGGAGATTCCGAGTTTGTTCACAAATTTGTGAATAAAATTCGGTCGCTTGTAGACTTATTCGTGAATATATGTTACTCATATATCAGTCCATTTTCATATGTAGATGTGTGTTTTCATTTACAAAGCCGTGGTAAAATTGTTGATTATCTTCATCTTCGTAGCGTGTGTATGATGACGTGATTTATTTCTGTTTTATTTTTATGAATTTTTCATCGTCGAATTTATCTTTCTTTCTCGTTACTTTTTGTCCTGTATGCATATCAAAGCCATATTCATATATTATGTAAATATCATCGTATTCTGTTTTATGTATTGGTTGTGGTGATCCGCATTCGTGTTCAACTATTGGATATTTTTCAAATCGTGTTGCTATTGAGGCTGTTTTATTTAATTTTATTTTCTCTTGTATATCTGGTTTTTGTACTGTTGTCCATTCTGCGTTTGTTTCTATCCAGTATCGCTCTTGGTATTTTACCATGAATGCATCAAATCCAATCAGTTCAAATAATTGACAATGTGTTTGGGGTTCCCAAACTATTGTTGCTTTTGTAAAAGGTGTCGGTTGACACTCTCTTTTGCGGAGATCGCATGGTAGTTTTGTTCCCATGTATGAGATTTCTTCCGTATCAAGATTTAGTATGAGTGATACTTCTCTGATTTCTAATGTCCAATCTAGTATGTCTATTCTGTTTTGTTTTCTTACTCCGGTTAAACAGTTTGATTGTGCGTTTTTTATTGCGGATGGTATCCATGTTGGGTTTGTGTAATCATACACTATCCTGCCATATGGTGGTACCATAGGAGTATCTAAATGAAATTGTATTCTGCCTTGGAGGTCTTCAATTCTCTTTTGTAATGGTGGATTAGCTATGTAATTGAATGATATGTTGTATCTTGTGGGTTTATATTCTGTGTTTTTCAGTAAGTTAAGTCTGGCGAGTTCGTTACGAACTTCGTCTGGGTCTAATATTTTTGTTCTTTGTGCGTCTGATACATAATAGCTAGGTCTGTTTGCTCGAATATAGTGAGTGTGTTGTAAACACCATTCTACTCGTTCCTTAATTGTTCCTGCAACTGCGTATGCTTTGATTTCTACTGCTTGTGCTTTTGGTAATAGTTGGACTTCTGTTTTGGTCATGTCTAAATCCAGTGGTTTGAATTTACATGTACTGATTTTGTTTATTTCATAGTACTTTACATTTGTTATTTCTTCTGCATCACAATCATAATGTTCGATAAAGATGTCTTGAGGTCCGATTGCTGAACCATTTATATTTTGTCCTGTTAATTCTACATAGCCTTCCTTTGTTTGGCGTTTTTGCCTTTTGTTATTTAGTTGAAATTTTTCCAGAATACTATATGTTAGACGTTCTCTATAGAAACTGCAGTTTCGTGTCCATTTGTCAATAGCTATTTCCCACATTTGTTCATAGTCTGAACTATTTCTAAATTCTTCTAGTTCTTTACTGTTGTCATTGTATATGAATAGGTTTGGGTTTGTTTTGAATTTGGTTGTGTTACTAGATATATGATCGCCAAATTCGTTGAAAACTTCTTGTGCTGTTGTGTGTGACATATTTGTCTTTGTTTTGTTTTTATGTTGAAAATTCTGAATGTGTTTTTCCATTCGTTCATTGATACGGTTCCTAATTTGTTCTTTGATTCTATTTCGTAGTTTATGTTGTGATTGTATTTTTGTTTCCATCTTCATATAAATAAATAGTGTTATTAATAATAATATTAGTATTATGGATTTTAGTTGAAACGGCACGTATATGATAAGCCTGTGTGAGGGTTATAAAATGTCGCAAAACCTAAAATTTGTTTAGTATATCTATCGAATTTATAGATAAAGTCAATGCAGATGAACGGTGCTGGTGTTGTTGTTGTTACTATAGAGGGTGTTGTTGCATGAAATGGGTGATTGAATATAGTATCGTATTTGATCGTTGTATTAAATTTTAGCTCTAGAGATGGTGTTGCTAAAACTTCAAGTGCTGCGTTTCGTTGTCTTGTTGTTAAATTTAATGTATTTGTTAATCTGTTCCGTGACCAATTGGTAGAGGTATCTCCAAGATAAGTCGGTCCGTACAATGGTGGAGGTGGATTCCAGGTTTTATGATCTAATGCAAAAAGATATGTATGTCCATTAGTTCTTCTTAAAGTAGGTGGATTCGATTTAGTACTGGTGTTGCTCGAGTTCTACCTGGATGGCTTGATGCTAATCTTAATTCTGGTATAAATGATGCTGGTGAAAGTGCTGTATTTCGTGGTGGTTGGAAGGAATTTGTTAGTTCTATTCGTGGTACACTTATTGATGTGTTAGATGATGACGATTGATGTGATCTTTGTGGTGTTGTATTTGTACTTGCTGTTTGTTTTGGAGAAGTTGCTGACCAAAGTGAGCTATGTGGTGATGTATTGGTTGTACACGAAAATGTTCTTGCACAAAATTGAAATCTTGTCTTTGTTGAAATGTGGGCGGTAAGAAAGGATTTGCTCTTAATTCAGATGATGTAGGTGTTGTGATAGTATTAACACTTGAGTGATCGCTTGGTGAACCTATATTAAAATTATTGAGTGTTGGTGTCCCGGTTGGTGTTCCGGTTCGACTAGGTGGTTCTGACTGTCCGGCTTCTATAGGTCTTATTATGTTAGATTCTATGTCAGTGGAGCCGTACGAGACTAGTATTGAGTTTGTGTTGGAAATGATAGTGAAGCTCTACGTCGTCCGCGTAGTAGATGTCTAGTTTCTGTTCTATCAAGCCGTACTGTATACGGGTTTTCGTTTCCAGGGTTTGTATCGTCTACTTCTGGTGATGTTGGTATATTTGTTAGATCTGTTACCTCGTTATGATGTGGTTGTTCTTGAGTATTGTTACTATTACTGTTATTACTTGATGACTCAATTTTTGCTGATTTTGTTTTTACGCTCCCGAACCTGTGGTGGGATTTGAATATATGGGGGTGCTATGATTAAGACGTGTTCTGAGCTTACCTTTTTTAGGGTACTTCTGGAACTGTCTTATGGTTGTCTCAAGAATAAGATGTACTCTTATGGCTTACCTGACTAACTAAAGTTCTATATCTCTAGTCTGTTACTCTTCTATCTGAGCTTCAGTAGACAGTGCACGGGCCCCAATGCTAATGTCTAACATATATCTCAATACAAAACAAGAGCGGAGTAGAGAGAGAGAAATATACTTTATTATGATATCACGTTGGTAACTGGTACTGACTAAATAACTTTCTCTTCTGAGAAGAGGGAAAACAGGAAAACATCTAAGGGAAAGAAAGGAAAAGATATTATTCCCTTTTTATCCAATCAGGGAAGAGTATTTACAGTCTTTATTAATTAAAATAATAAAGTCTTTCAAATAGATTTTTCTGGAAGTCATACTTGACTACATCTTTCCGGGGTTTTGAGTTTTTTGAAAGTCTCTTGTAAAATCTAATAAGTCAATTTCTCTGTATTCTCTCTTAAGGATTTTCTTTCTTTTTTGAATGTGTTGCTTTGTATCGTTTCGTCAGCAAGTCGATTCCTAGACATAGGTTGCCCAAAGAGCAAGGAGTGAACATCAACAACCACAAAAGTATCTATTCCATTACCACGTCCAGTGGGTAAAGATCCTTTCGGGTAGGCCCAGTGTTGATGTCTGGAGGCGATAGTGATGTCCGGTGACTTACCTGACTTAACCGAATTGGTTTAGTTTGTTGTTGTTAGTTGTTAGATGTTCAGAAAAGATTTTCTCTATTGTAACCTGTGTTAGGTTTTAACGTTCTGTTATACTTAGTATCCCTTCCGGTTGGAAAGAAAATTGAAATCTATATGTTAAGTGTTAAGTATATTATGTTATATGTTTTATGGATTTCGATAGAAAAATTGAGGGTAATTGGGTAGGTTGTCAACACAAGTTGTTGAAACGATCGAGAAGTATTCAGTGGCATGTGACTGTTTGGCCATGTTGGATTAATACAAATTTTGTTATTGAAGATGAACATGTATTAATAATCCAATTCCTCCGCGAAATCAGTTCCTCCGCGAAATCCAAGTTATTCTGATGCAATCAATTCTTACGAATTGTATTGCCATACTTTTACATTTTATCTCTGTGCTATGTATTTTGTAAAAGGTTTATAGATCTCGCTTATGGGTTTGTAATGGGTATGTCCAAAAATGTCCAATTGCCTTATTCAATCAACTTCTATTTCTTTAACTTCATAAATTAAGTTAAAGTCTGTCTGCGCGCTTATATTCAATCATTCCAAATAATCCAAAGACTCTTTCGGTATTTGGAGTACTACTATGTTAGTTGTTACTAGATAAGGATGAACCTGTTAGGTGTTACTAAAACTTAATGAACTAATGGAGTGTATCCATATATACATGTGTTGTATTCTTCTAATGAGTGATTGCATGTTTTACATTTATTTAGTTATCCGTTTATTTACATGTTTTTACATGTGAAATTTTCGAAGTTGAAATACTTTCGTTCTATCTGTGTTGGAATTTCTTATACTGTTATGGTTTGTTTGGAAAAACATGGAACACTTCATTGTGTTATTTTAATTTTAAACCTATATTTCAGTTCCAATGTTGTGTAGTTAACTAGATTGTCCAAGAATTTAAAATTTATATCTGTTAAAGTGTCATGTGAATGACTCATAGTCCGAATGGTATTATACGTGAAGCTTATACGTAAAGCTAGTATGTCTATTGCATTACTCATTGTTTGTCTAGTTGCATATTGTTCACACTGTATATTGTGTATTATCATTTGTTCTAATTTCCGTCAGTTTTGTGTTGAATTACAATTGTTATTTTTTTTGGAATTTACTTATTTACAAAATTGCATATAACTAACTATGGAAAACTCTTTGCATATATACATGTACAATCTAGAAATAAGGTTAGGGTTTTAGAAAAAATAAAAATAGTTTTTGCTATTTTAGATTTTATTAGGTATTAAACATCTAAAAATCAGTACAATGGTACACAAATTGTTAATCTGAGGTATGGTTAATCAATATAGGGATATGAAAGGGTTTTACAAATACAATTAGAATGAAGGGGTAGATTATTGAGTTATGAAGAGATAACTAACTATCTAAAAAGAACATAGATAACCATATATGCAGAGATCAATTTCATGGTTAGTTGTTATTGTTACTGTTGAAATAAATTTAAAATATCAGAAGCTGTTACTTGTTACTGTATTGGAATTGTTACAATCGCTCCGTCTGTTTCGGATGGTTTGTCCGTTCTTTATAGTGATTATATTCTTTTACGAAGTGGTCATCCTTTGAAAGAAAATATGCAAGTAAGTTCGTAATATCATGTATTGGGATATCCGTAATGGATGCTTTGACTGTATTGCATAACTCTTGTTCTAGTTCTGTTATTTTCCGTTCGTAATTGAAATTAATCCTGTTCGTGAAAGCGCGGTTTGTTACGCTGCCTTCGAGGTGATAGACATGGTATTCCTCGCAAGGTTGTAAAGCTTCGAGAGGTACCATTAGAGGCCGTTCAGGTGCATCTTTCGGTTGAAAGACGTAATAATTTTTTATTGGGTCAAAGTTTCTAAGTGTGCCCAAGGTATATTCCCATTTCAGACGGTATCCGTAATTTAAAAGATAGCGCGATGTGAGCTGGTCGTTTATATAGATGTAGCTTTTCGAAGTATTGTGGTTTTTATCCCGTAAAAATGTGTAGTATATGTGATTATGGATAAGTTTAGTCTCGTGTACTCTGTAATTATTATTTTGTACGTCTTTTGGTGTTGGGTGAAGAAAATTGAAAATAAGTTGAAATATTTGATGTTCATATATACTATATGCAGATAGATCTTGAGAGGCTTTTGCTACTAGCAGATCATAATTACATGTTACTGGTAGCTTGAATTCGTAATCATAGTCGTACAAAAATCTTTCAGTTAGGCTGTAGAATTGTTTGAGTTTAGGATACAGTGTCTGGTGGAGCTTGTCTCTCCCCATGTTTTTTGTGCTACGTTTAACTGTGTTCGTATTTTCTGGTGGCAGAGGCGGGAAGTACTCTGACACACGGTCTTTAAGATTGTGGAGAGGTGAAATTAGGAAATTATACTCTCGCTAATCGAATGACTTGTTAGTCCAATTTCTATATGACAATAATGTATTGTAATTGCTACTGTGTGGGCTATTAAGTGTTCTAGGATCTTTGTCCTGAAACCAAATGGTTTCCATAACTGTTGCCGTTGGTGTTTGCTCATTTGTTGATTGATTGAAAAATGATTTTTTATTATTTGATCTCGGTGTTCCTGCATATGGGAATTTTAGATTGTTCGGCCTGTTATTGGCTGTTTTCGTAAATAATCGTTGTTGAACATGGGTTTGTTTTCTCGGGTTTTCTATAACATAATCAGATGGTGGTGGCGGTCGCACTGGTGGTGGGTATTTTGGAAGTGGGGGTGATATGTACAATTCCGTAGTTGAACGGTTTTGATTGTTAACCGGTCTGTTATGTTCATAACTATGTA
The DNA here is from genome assembly GCF_964194025.1 of Convolutriloba macropyga. Lineage (NCBI taxonomy): Eukaryota > Metazoa > Xenacoelomorpha > Acoela > Convolutidae > Convolutriloba > Convolutriloba macropyga. The sequence continues at coordinate 46,332,966 of NC_134471.1, forward strand.
AATTTGTGCTTGTGCCTTGTTCACTAGTAGTAGTAATTCTGTTATTATTAAATGATTGTAAATTCCGTCTATCCTCATTTTGTTTTGATTGGTGAAATTTATTTCTAATTTTACGCGCTTTTTCCTGTGGAGTTTGGGTGTTCTCTGGAGTGTTGTCCAAGTGTACTCGCATAGTTGTTACTATTTCATCAGTGTTCCCCATTTGATCATCTGTTTGAGTTCCACAGTCCGAGGCGTTGTCTCTGATTGTACCGGGACTTGATCGTTCGGATCCTGGGCTTAGTTCCCCCTCTTCAACGTCATAGTTGAAGGGTGAATCTTTTTTGTATGGTGAATCGTAATCCATACTGGTAGCCATATGCTAAAACTCAGGGTTGATTACTCATGGAATAACATAATGGTTACAATTGTTATAAAGACTGTTATAAAAACTGTTTGTACTTTTATTAGTTATATACCCACTTGTTAGTGGTTACTTTGTTATATGGCAAACTGTTTTGTTATTTTTGACTGGAAGTCTTTATGCATTTTGTTTTCAATAAAGTAAACGTTCTATTTTTTAAAATGGAAGGGGGGATACAAAACTATTTTTAGTTGTTCCCTAATTCAAATCTGATCTTAAATTTCGTATGTATCAGCCGAATGAGTGTCAAAGTAAGTGACTTCATTTGTGAGCGGCTGATCATTTTTGAGTATTTCTAAGCTGTGACTGTGGTTATGCATTTTGTTAGCCGTTAATTTTAGTTGGTCAAAATCAATTGGTGGAGGGTTTTGTATATCGAGAAGTTTTGATGTAGGTATTAAATGTTTTTGTTCGTTAGATGTTGATGAAGGTTTCGGGACTTCATATGGTGTTGGTTGATTAATTGGTATTGGTGTTTCATATGGGTGGTTGTTAAATAAAATATTATGTTGTTCGATCTTTGGTGCACTAGGGATAGGTGCTGATAAACTGTTTCCTAGGCATTGGTATGCCGGAGATGGTGTGATCAGTTGTGGTAGTTTTGTTTGTAGTTTATTCTCTTTTATTGTTTCTAACGGTTCTATTTTAAATGGTTCTGGTTTATATTTTCTTTCTGGTAATGGTGGTTTCTGTGTCTTTGTCGATGATTCTAAAGTTCGTAATTGTAATCCGTTTTCTGTTCTACGAATTGTGGTGTTATAATGTTTATAATTTGTGTCAACATAAATTTCTGTTGGTATTTCATTGTTATTTTGAGTTGATGTCGTTACTTCGGTTGAATGTCTACGAAAGTTAGGTTTATTTTTTCTTGGTCTGTTATTTAAGTTCCCATAATTTGAATTATTATCATCACTGTCGTTATCTATATTTTCTTCTTGTATTTGAGCTACTAACTGTGTAAGTGTTTGTGAGAATACTCCAAAGATTCCGGTTAGTAGTATTTTTGTTATGCTCGCTTGTTTTCCAATTGCTTTATGAATAGCAAAAGCGTTATAAAATTTGATAACAAGATTTGTTATGAATAGTATCATGCTAATCATAGCATAAATGATAGCCATTTTCTCTAAGATGTACCATGGCCAACCGAAGATTGTTAAAATTTGTTCTTTTAGCCATGCGCCATCAAAAATTTATTTCCAGTTAACACTTGGTTGATCTATTTGGAAGTTATATCCACTGATGTTCAAATCTCGTAGCCATCTTAGTGATTGTTCATAGTTTTTGTATGTTTGTAATAATCCTAATTGTTCGAGTTCTAAGAGTTTTAGTGCATTAGCTGATTGTGCATCCTGTAATGGTTTTTCACGATCTCTCATGTATTCATGTAGTAGATCTCTTTTTCTTTCTTGCACTAATTGTTCCTTACTATAGATTCCGCTTTCTATTAAACTTGCTTTACTAAACATGTTGTCTAGTACTATTTCCTCAGGTGATATAGTATTTAACATTGTTTCGACTTTAACTGGATACGGTGTTAATCTGTATCTAGCTGCTCCTTCAGTATCTATAGATATGAGTTGATCAAAATTACTATGTGAACACGGTACCTTTTTTGCCCAAAGGTATGTTTGGCGTGTTAATTGATGTACATATTGTACTCTGTTTTTTGTATAGAATTGGTATTTTATCGTAACATTCACGTGTTTGTGGTACATAAAGTGGTGATGATTTCTTTGCACATTTGTACATTTTCATGACGTTAACTCCTTCTTGTTTGACAAATATCGATCTATCTCCTGTAAGGATTTATCCTAGAAGTGGTGTGTTCTTTTGTTCTTGTGTTAATGTTAATTGTCGGAGATTCCGAGTTTGTTCACAAATTTGTGAATAAAATTCGGTCGCTTGTAGACTGATTCGTGAATATATGTTACTCATATATAAGTCCATTTTCATATGTAGATGTGTGTTTTCATTTACAAAGCCGTGGTAAAATTGTTGATTATCTTCATCTTCGTAGCGTGTGTATGATGACGGTTTTATTTTTATGAATTTTTCATCGTCGAATTTATCTTTCTTTCTTGTTACTTTTTGTCCTGTATGCATATCAAAGCCATATTCATATATTATGTAAATATCATCGTATTCTGTTTTATGTATTGGTTGTGGTGATCCGCATTCGTGTTCAACTATTGGATATACTTCAATTCGTGTTGCTATTGAGGCTGTTTTATTTAATTTTATTTTTTCTTGTATATCTGGTTTTTGTACTGTTGTCCATTCTGCATTTGTTTCTATCCAGTATCTGTCTTGGTATTTTACCATGTATGCATCAAATCGAATTAGTTCAAATAATTGACAATGTGTTTGTGGTTCCCAAACTATTGTTGCTTTTGTGAAAGGTGTCGGCAGACACTCTCCTTTGTGGAGGTCACGTGGTAGTTTTGTTCCCATGTATGATATTTCTTCTGTGTCAAGATTTAGTATTAGTGATACTTCTCTTATTTCTAATGTCCAATCTAGTATGTCTATTCTATTTTGTTTTCTTACTCCGGTCAAACAATTTGAATGTGCGTTTTTTATTTCAAAAGGTATCCACGTTGGATTTGTGTAATCATATACTATCCTTCCATATGGTGGTACCATTGGAGTATCTAAGTGAAATTGTATTCTACCTTGTAGATCTTCAATTCTCTTTTGTAATGGTGGATTAGCTATGTAATTGAATGATATGTTGTATCGTGTTGGTTTATATTTTGTATTTTTTAGTAGTTTAAGTCTGGCGAGTTCGTTACGAACTTCGTCTGGGTCTAATATTTTTGTTCTTTGTGCGTCTGATACATAATAGCTAGGTCTGTTTGCTCGAATATAGTGAGTGTGTTGTGAACACCATTCTACTCGTTCCTTAATTGTTCCTGCAACTGCGTATGCTTTGATTTCTACTGCTTGTGCTTTTGATAATAGTTGGACTTCTGTTTTGGTCATGTCTAAATCTAGTGGTTTGAATTTACATGTACTGATTTTGTTTATTTCATAGTACTTTACATTTGTTATTTCTTCTGCATCACAATCATAATGTTCGATAAAGATGTCTTGAGGTACGATTGCTGAACCATTTATATTTTGTCCTGTTAATTCTACATAGCCTTCCTTTGTTTGGCGTTTTTGCCTTTTGTTATTTAGTTGAAATTTTTCCAGAATACTATCTGTTAGACGTTCTCTATAGAAATTCCAGTTTCGTGTCCATTTATCAATAGCTATTTCCCACAATTGTTCATAGTCTCAACTATTTCTATATTCTTCTGGTTCTTTTCTGTTGTCATTGTATATGAATAGGTTTGGGTTTGTTTTGAATTTAGTTGTGTTACTAGATATATGATCCTCAAATTTGTTGAAAGCTTCTTGTGCTGTTATGTGTGACATATTTGTCTTTGTTTTATTTTTGTTTTGAAAATTCTGAATTTGTTTTTCCATTCGTTCATTGATACGGTTCCTAATTTGTTCTTTGATTCTATTTCGTAGTTTATGCTGTGATTGTATTTTTGTTAAAATCTTCATATAAATAAATAGTGTTAATAATAATAATATTAGTATTATGGATTTTAGTTGAAACGGCATGTATATGATAAGCCTGTGTGAGGGTTATAAAATGTTGCAAAACCTTAAGTTTGTTTAGTATATCTATCGAATTTATAGATAAAGTCAATGCAAATGAACGGTGCTGGTGTTGTTGTAGTTACTATAGAGGGTGTTGTTGCATGAAATGGGTGGTTGAATATAGTGTTGTATTTGATTGTTGCATTAAACTTTGGCTCTAGGGATGGTTTTGCTAAAACTTCAAGTGCTGTGTTTCGTTGACGATGTGTTAGATTTAAAGTATTTGTAAGTCTATTTCTTGACCAATTGGTAAGGGTATCTCCAAGGTTGGTAGGTCCGTATAACGGTGGAGGTGGATTCCAAGTTTTGTGATCTAATGCAAAAAGATATGTATGTTCTTTAGTTTACTTAAAGTAGGTGGATTCGATTTAGTACTGGTGTTGCTCGAGTTCTACCTGGATGGCTTGATGCTAATCTTAATTCTGGTATAAATGATGCTGGTGAAAGTGCTGTATTTCGTGGTGGTTGGAAGGAATTTGTTAGTTCTATTCGTGATACACTTATTGATGTGTTAGATGATGACGATTGATGTGATCTTTGTGGTGTTGTAGTTGTACTTGCTGTTTGTTGTGGAGAAGTTGCTGACCAAAATGAGCTATGTGATGAATGTACTGGTTGTACACGAAAATGTTCTTGCACAAAATTGAAATCTTGTCCTTGTTGAAATGTGGGCGGTAAGAAAGGATTTGCTCTTAATTCAGATGATGTAGGTGTTGGGATAGTATTAACACTTGAGTGATCGCTTGGTGAACCTATATTAAAATTATTGAGTGTTGGTGTCCCGGTTGGTGTTCCGGTTCGACTAGGTGGTTCTGACTGTCCGGTTTCTATAGGTCTTATTATGTTAGATTCTATGTCAGTGGAGCCGTACGAGACTAGTGTTGAGTCCTGTGTTGGAAATGATAGTGAAGCTCTACGTCGTCCGCGTAGTAGATGTCTAGTTTCTGTTCTATCACGCCGTACTGTATACGGGTTTTCGTTTCCAGGGTCTGTATCGTCTACTTCTGGTGATGTTGGTATATTTGTTAGATCTGTTACCTCGTTATGATGTGGTTGTTCTTGAGTATTGTTACTATTACTGCTATTACTAAATGACTCAATTTTTGCTGATTTTGTTTTTTACGCTCCGGAACCTGGTCCGGGTGGTGGGATATGAATATATGGCGGTGCCATGATTATTAGTGTTGTCAATTCTTGTTCTGGTTGATGTGTTTGTGCTCCTAAGTTTGATATCCAAATTTCGTTATTTTGGGGTCTTAAGTTTAACTGGTATATTACAACGTTTCCGTAAAATGATGATTCTTCAGGGAATCCGATTTGTAGGTAGAACTTTTGTGAGTGTAGTGTGTAATATATAGATTCTTCTCTGTCAGGGTTTGGATCAATTTTTATGGGTTTACAAAGTAATCTATTAGTCCTAAACACATTCGTACTAAAAAATATACTATTATTGCAATTTTACTGAATTTAAATATTTCCAGTTCTACTATATCGATATCTGTTTTACATATATGATAAACATCAGAATGAGCGTTTTGCATTTAACTATTGTATTGGTGGGCTTGCATATACCACTCTACGATTTCTGATTACTTCGTTTATTGTTACTATAGCTAAGTATGTGGATATAACTACTATGCAAGGTACCAAAAATATAGTGAGGAAGAATATTATTTTAGATAGTATTAAATAGATTGCTACTAATGTGTCTGGGAAATCAATTGTTGAAGCTGATTTATCGTGTTAATGTTTGTACGTTGTTGTTATGTGATGTTTGTTTTAATTTGGAATTTGTTATTAATGCTTCACTGAAAAGTGACAGTTATTTGCTGAAGTAACTGACACTAAACTGTGTCGCACTGTTTAATAGTTTATTTCAATTTAGTGGTATACTACAATAACAATAATTGGTATCATGTTATTCTATTAGTTTATCGTCTAATAATTCGATAGCTTCTTTTTTGCAGACTACTAAGAAAACTGTGTTTAGTTTATTGATATCAACACACCTATCTGTGTGTATTTGTTTTTTCAATGTTTCGAATTCTGTAATGGTTTCGTTGCAGAGCGTTATGTCTTTTAATAGTTCAAAGTGTTTTTCTCCCCAAAAAAGTTTTACTTCTTGTCCGGTTTCAGTTGTGCCTTCAATAATAATTAAACAATTTTTGTTTGATATTTTGCAGTCTGATACTCTGATACTATCGTTATTGAAGTGTATGTGATTACCAAAAGGAAAATCGAGCTGAACAAAATTGTCTCTTTGTACTTGTATTTTTATGAAAAGTTGATTTCTGTTTAATGATTGCATAAACTCTGATATAGTTAGCATCGGTGGTTTTTCATCACCGTGATGACTATAGTGATGAACTAACCTTTCAGAAAAGAATTTAAAGTAATTCACGTTACCTGGTACTGCTGGGTTGTTTTTTGATGGAATGTTGATAAAATTGTTTATTTGGAAGAGGCAATGAAATATTTCATCAATTTTGCCTTTCGAATTTTCAAATAGGTTTACTATATCTGAGATATGTTTTAGAGTTTGTTTTTGATATGAAAATTACAAAATAAATGAAATTAGAGAAGAAGTCTTATTTACTAAGGGTGTTGAAATGAGAACTCTGAATGAAGTTGACTGAATTTTCTAACTTTTATTTTAGTTTTCAGCTTGGCTGAAATTTTCAAAGTTTTCCGGGTTATTCAGTGGTTGTGACTTGTACGACACAAAATCGGAGTTGTGATTTTTACTTTCTTGTTTCTTGCTCTCTACAATGTTTCTGACATTTACATATCTTCCGTTTTTCATTTTTTGGGTTTTTAAGTTGTCAATTTTAATAATTACTAGGTCTAATTAGATTGTTAGGTTCCCAGTTCTTGAATTGAAGTTTCTGCTGACATTTTCCGGAACTTTTGTTTTCAAGATGTTGTTTTTCTTTGTAATTGGTTTATTGGTATGTAATTAGTATATTTGATGGTTAGTTGACGTACTTCCATCATGGTATGTTATGCTAATTAGTCTGGTGTTGGTGCCAATTTTGCTATTGTCTTCTGTTTTGAAGTAGGTTTTTTGATCATTGGTATGGCTAGTGACGCTAACTTATACCAAGTAATTTGGTGCAAAAAGTCTAATTACTAAAATGGTGTTACTCATAATTGGATACGTTGTTGCAATCTTTGCAACTTTGCAACTTTTAAATGTTAATTGGTAGTTTGGTACGAATTGCTTTGTTGGAGAAGCTTTGACGTAAGAGAAGTTTTGACGTAATTGAAATGTGTCTTTCAACTTATAATGATCTTGGTAAGATCTGTCTTGTTAATCACATTTTGTTCATGGTGCTGAAAAATGTTAATTGGCTTGACATTTACGTTTTGTTACTAATTGCGTCTGCAAAGAGACAGTGTGTCTCTGTAAATTGTTTAACATCCTGTCATCCCCTTATGGATGTTGTCAATTTGTTAGTTTCTTCCCGTTAATGGGGTCCCGTTAATGGGGTTAATATGTTTTGAGAGTTTGTTTTGAGAGTTTGTTTTCGATATGAAAAGTTACAAAATAAATGAAATTAGAGAAGAAGTTTTATTTACTAAGGGTGTTGAAATGAGAACTCTGAATGAAGTTATTTGAATTTTCTAACTGTTATTTTAGTTTTCAGCTTAGCTGAAATTTTCAAAATTTTTCGAGTTATTCAGTGGTTGTGACTTGTACGAGACAAAATCGGAGTTGTGATTTTTACTTTCTTGTTTCTTGCTCTCTACAATGTTTCTGACTTTTACATATCTTCCGTTTTTCATTTTTTGGGTTTTTAAGTTGTCAATTTTAATAATTACTAGGTCTAATTAGATTGTTAGGTTCCCAGTTCTTAATGACATTGAAGATATTAGTTATCATAGTTAATTTTTATTAATGATCTTGAATGTCGGCATCTTCAAAATATCTATTCCTTTCCGCGAGGTGGATAGATCCTCAATCCTGTTATAAAGGATACAATTATTTGTTCTCCTGATTACTTGTTATTTGTATATTTGTTGTTTGTTGATTGTTTTGTTTTAATATCAACTTTCGCTAAGCGTCTATTCCAGTTTCAAGCTTTGGAACAGAAGAAATTTTACTTTTGTCTCTTTGGAATTTGTGTTTTGATTTTTGTTTACATGAGAACGTACCGTGTGTTATTCTATAGTGGGAGGTTTCCCGGGCTACTATCAATACCCATAATTGTTAATATATCCTGTATGGATATGTTTTTATTTATTATTTGAATCCTTGTTTTTTTTTGTTATTTGTTTTATCAATTACTACAGATGGTGGAGATGGGCGTTTGCCAATTAATGGACTGTTACGGATATTCATCGGAGTTGAATTGTTGTCACTGGTCAGTGTTTGCTTTGTTGAAACTGTTTGAGACAGTTAAATCCTTTATTTGTGTTTGATGTTTTTATAAATTTCTTACTAGAAGGTGTTAAGGGTTTGTTAGTACTATAAATGTTAACATCAGGATGAGAAATTCTCTGATACGTTTTAAAGTTTCTTGGTTTCGGGAAGTTTGGTTGTTATTTATTCGGGGTTATGATCAAATGTTATGATTAAATTCGGGGGTATGATTAAATGTTATAAAATATGTGTAGTAGGTTAGAGGTTAGGTGAATGATAACACCTTGTAGTATTTTCATTCTTTTTATGTTTTTATCATGTTTGTTGTTTATAATATTTTCCTGTTTTAATTTAGACGTTATTTATCATACCTTTTTGCTATATTTGGTTTTGCACACATGGTTCGGGTTAGGTATGTGTGCCCGTAGAAATAGTGAACGTACATTTTTACAGGTATTACACTGTACATAATAGGAACGTACATATGAACGTACATTAGAATAACGTACATTTTGGTATGACAGTTAATTTGCTGTTCGTGTTTTGGAACGTAGGTTTATACTGAACGTATTTATACTGGAGATTCAGTATATTCAGTGGAGATTTTGTGTATTCAGTGGTATTCAGTGATTTTGTTACTATACGTAATACACAGATGCGTTTTGTGAACGATGATTTTATTTTAATAGAAAATTTCACTGTAATAGATAAATGAATAAATATTTTATAGTTGTCAACTTTGTAATGAGTACATTGTAACAATCGGGTTGTTGCGTTGGGTAATGTTGAGTGATATCTGTAGAGGAAGTATTTATTGTTTAAGCTGTAATAGTATATTGTTATTCAAATTATATGTATAGGTCGTTAATAGTGGATATGTGTATTTATTATTTAGAGGATTATTATTATTATTATTATTATTATTATTATTATTATTATTATTATTATTATTATTATTATTATTATTATTATTATTATTATTATTATTATTATTATTATTGTTATTATTATTATTATTATTATTATTATTATTATTATTATTATTTTTATTATTATTGTTATTATTATTATTATTATTATTATTGTTATTATTATTATTATTATTATTATTATTATTATTATTATTATTATTATTATTATTATTAATATTAGAACTATTTGTGAGTATTTTTATTGTTTTATTGTGTTATTGTTATTTTCTTCTTACGAAGATTGTAGTTATGATTTTGTTTAATCTCCTCCGGTGTTATGTGTTTTTTGGCTGTTTTGGATGTTGTTTGTATATTTGGTTGTTTCAATATTGGTATTTCATTTGTTAATAAGTAATTTTGTAATTCTAGTTTAATATGTCTTTCTTTCGGATAATACGGTACTATGTGATTTCTGTGTATTGTAATATACTCTTTATTGTTGTCTTTTAATATGTATGTTGTTTCTGTAGGTTTGTCGATAATAAGATAAGGTCCTGTCTTTAGTGGTAGTAATTTTTTAGATACGCCGTCAATCTCTTGTTGGTTTGTTATTAATACAAAAGTATTTTTCTCAAGAGGTTTTGCTGTTCTGAATCGTAAGTTCATTTCATCTGTTAACTTTTTCCTGTTCTGTAAAATTCTTGTTATTGTTCGATATGTGTCGTTATAATGTTTTTCTTTGTCGAGGAACCATTTTGCAAATGTTCCTTTTTGTAATTTTGCTTATTTTGGGTGACTGAATTGTTTTTCTAAATGGGTATGTGCCGGTTGTGTGTTGCATGCACTTGTTTCCGTTGGGTTGCAATTTCCTATATCGTCTGTTAATGTTCCATGTTTAATTTTTGTTGGTTTTCTTGGCTTTTGGTTGAAAACAACTTCATATGGTGACATACCTAATCGTGTTTGATATTGTGTATTGTACGCATATGGAAAAAACTTTGCTTTTCTTGACCAATTTTGGTACTTCTCATCTAATAAAGTTCTGATAAATTGTCCGATTATTCTGTTTGTTCCTTCAACTAGTCCGTTTGTCCAAGGTGCATATGTTGTACTTGGTTTAAACTTGATTTCAAAATAGTTACATAAATGTGTTAAATCTGTATTAATGTATTCCGATCCGTTATCGGAACAAATTTCTTCTGGTAATCCGAATTTCATCAACCAATGTTCAAATAATGCTGTAAATGCATAATGTGCATTATTTTTGGGTGCACACATAATTGTTACATAGTGTGAAAATGCATCTACTATTACAAAGATAAAATTATTTCCTTCTGATGATGGGTGGATGGGTCCTTTTGTATCTATCATTATCATTTCATTAAAATATGATTTTGTCGGTGCTAATTGTTCTTTTTTACTTTTCTTTTTGTGTTTGCAAATACTTTGTTTGTTTGGCATTGTATGCAATCTGATATTAGGATTTTTATCCAGGTTGTTAAGTTTGGAAAATAATATTTCTCCATTATGTTTCTTTTTGTTTTTTCAAGTCCTGTATGGCCAACTGTGTCTGTGCAATGATTTTCGTAGAAAACACATAGTAGTAATGTTAACGGTAAGCATATTCTTTGGATTGTGCTTTTGTGAATTCTAATAAAGATTTTAATTATTCCAGTTTTTTCGTCAATTACTATTGATTTAAACTTTCTATAGTATGCAAAGAGTCCTTTGTTTCCGCGTATGTCCATTGTTACTGAGTGTGGTTTATTGTTATGTTTTTTCCACATTTTTACTTTGTGAAGTACTGGGTCTATGATTTGTGTTTCTCTAATGAGATCTTCTGTGATTTTCGTTTTTTCATCATAGAAAACGTCTGTTATTTTTGCATTATCGTAATTATTTTCTTGTTTAATATTGTTTATGAGTCTAAGGTAGTCATCGTCATGATGAACTGTGTAGGGTCCTTTTTGGTTTTTTCCAATAATTAGGTCGTCTTTCTCTACGATTGGTGATTGCCAATTTTTTGTTTTTGGTTTGTTTTTCGGTATTAAAATTGTTTTTGTTTCTTTGTTATACTTCTCGTATGAGATTGGATGATATTCGTTTTTATCAATGTTTATTTTAAAAGAATTGTTATGTATGTTAGCTAAAACTGGGTAGTGTGTTTTTTCTTTATTGTCTTCATCTGTGTTGTTACATATGCTGTACTTGCATTCTAAGTTGTTTGCAAATGGTGTTTTTGCGAAGAAAAATTTTATGTTTTCCGGTATTTCTACTGTTATATCGCGTGTTTTAGTAAAGTGTTCTTCATCTATTGTTCTGCTGAGAAGGTCTGGTAGGGCTAGGTTTCTCCCTTCCGTCCAAATAATGTGTAAATTTGGAAATTTCATCAGTATAAGTTGAAATCTGTAAACTCTGTGATTAGGTTTGTTCTTTTGTGTGAACAGATAAATTATTGTCTTGTGATCTGTAAATAAGATAATTGGTTGATTTGAGCCTGTTAGTAGAAACTCATATTCTGATAGGGCGAGTATGATCGCTGAGCATTCTCTAATTAATGTAGATAATCGCGTCTCAATTGGTGTGAAGAATCTAGAGTTTGCTGGTATTAATCTCATTTTCTTTTCAGTTGGATGCTGTTGTGACAATGCTGCTCCAATGCCTGTGTTTGAGGCATCTGTTATGATATAGAATGGTTTTTTTGGTGTCTGGCATTGTTATTTCGAGTTTATGTGTTATAGTTCTTTTCATTTGTTCAAAAATATTTGATGTTCTTTTGTCCATTTGAAATCATTTTCCTTGTGTAGGAGATTGTACAATGGTTGAAGTATTGGTTGCATACCGTAGACGTATTTCGCATGGAAATTTATTGTTCCGAGGTATCTCTGTAATGCTTTCATACTGGTTGGTGGTTCCAGTTTCTGTAATCCATCATTTCTTGATGTAAGTGGTTTCAATTTTTTTATCTTCGATTATGTGTCCAAGGAATTTGACTTTTTTCAACATAAAATATGTTTTATCAGGTGCTGCTTTAAGATTTTCTTTGAGAATTATTTTGTGATATTCTATTAATGTTTCAAACATTTGTTCGTAAGAATTTGTTTGTATGAAGATATCATCAACATATGTTATGTCTGTTCCTTTCCTTATTAGAGGATATAGGAAATGTGTTAATATTGATGCAAATGCTGCTGGTCCAATTGATATTCCGTAGAATAATCGTTTGAAACAGTATTATTCGTTTCCGATTGTAAAATGAGTGTATCTCATTGATTCTTCGTCTAAAGGTATTTGGTTGTATGCACTATTTAGATCAGCTGTTGTAAATATTGTTCCGTTTATTCTTGTGAGTGCGACGTCAAATGGTTCTATAGGCCAATTGCATTTTGATTCGTCATTCATGCTGTTCAAGTATCTTGCATCGAGTACAATTTTTTAGGATTCTCCTTTTCGTAATATTATTACTGGATTTGTGAATGTGTTTCCTGTTGATAGTTGTTCTTTGTTAACGGGTGCAATTATGTCATATTTTTTTAATACATCTAATAATTTTTGTATTCGTTCTCGAAGGTGTATCGGCACTTTGCTTATTCTTTGTTTTTTGAAAATTGCATCTGTTTTCATTGGTAGGTTCAATTTTACTTTTGTTTTTCCGACGTCAAATTTTGTTGTTGCATATACTTGTTTATATCGTAGTATGATTGTTACTACCTTTTCAAACTCTTCTTGTGAAGTGTGAATGTTGAAAATCAAACATTTGTATAAATTCTTTGTCTTGTTCTGAATATTTGTTAATATTGAATTTGCATTTAAAGTTTGGTTTTCTTTCAAATGTTGCTACTTGTTCAATTGTTTCGTTTTCTGGTATGTTAAGTATTTCATTAATATCGTTTTCATTTTCGAATGTTAGATGATACAATGCTGTGAATAAATCTATTGAATTTGTCTGGTATATCTCTTCATTTTGCCGTTTAAATGTAATGTTTCTGTTCATGAAACCAATTAATCCTGTATTTATGGTTAATCGGTGTCGATTTTTGTTAATAATAAAATGTCTATGAAGTACTCTTCATCTGCTGTGAAGTCCTTTAGATCTGTAAAAGATATATGTTGATATTTGTTTTTCGGTTCAAAATAGAAATGTGATTTATGAATTGTTTTTCATTTGATTTTTTCATTTGTTTGAATATCGGAATCGGAAATGTTATATTTTTACTCTGATTTTGCTCGATATAAATTGTTTCTCTGTTAAATATCGGATATAATCGAGAGTAGTACGGGAACCTTTTGTGCTGTTCATATAGAATATGATATCGTTATCTAAAATCGTGTTTGTATTTAATGTTAGTCTATTAGTGTTTACATTTATCGTTTCTATTTATTCTTTGAAGAATGGGGTTCCTAGGATATTATGGTTGCATTGTGTTATATAGAAGTGGATGTAAAATTTGATTTTAGGCTTATTTCTGTTATTTGAGATTCTGTCTGGTGTTAATGTTAGTGTTACTTTTCCGAATGCTTCTATGGTTGTGTTATTCGCTGCTGTTAATGTTTTGTTTGCTTTTTCTAAGTGTATTTTTGGGTTATTGTATTTAATTTCGTTCCAAGTATCTTCATTTAGTAAATTCAATGTTGCTCCTGAATCTAACAGGAAATCGATTTCTAATATTGGTTTTTGTTTTGTGAAATCTCGTTCAAATTTATTGCATTGATGCATTGGAAGTATCCAAGTTGGGTTACTCTCCAGTGTGTTTATTAATGTATTGCATGTGTCTTCGTTCGCGTTGTAAAATTTATCTAATATTTCTTGATCTTCATCTGATGATTCTGATGTGTATTCATATTCATAAATGCCAGGTGGGTCTTCGTTTTGTTTGTCTGGTTCTACGTTATTTATTCTGTTTTTGCTATTATTATAATTATTGTTATTGTTATATCTGTTTCCATCATTGCGTCGTTCTTTATTATAATGTCTGTAATTGTCTTTTTGTGATTGATTTCTGCTGTCATCTTTGTTATTATTGTTTGAGTAATGTCTGTTGTTACTATTAGAACGTTGTCTATATTTGTCGTTTCTACTAGAATCTCTGCTATTGTATCTTTGTCTATTATTGCTATTATAACTGTTATTTTTGTTATATGGTGACTGTTGTCTTGAATTGTTTCTGTCTGTATATCTTGAACTTGATCTACTATTGTTGTATCTGTTATAGTTATTATTTCTATTGTAACTGTTACTTCTGTTTCTACTGTAATTGTTTCTGTTAAAACTGGTACTTCTGTTATTGTAGTTGTTTGATTTCCGATATCCTTGATAGTTTCTATTATCTCTAGGATTTGTGTTATTATTATTATTATAGCTATTTCTTGATTGTGATCTATATGGTGTTCTACATTGTGAATTGTTATATATTGGTGACGTTGATGGTAATTGTTTCCGTTAATGTTGTTTGAATCAATTCTTCTGTTTGGTAAGTTTTGGTTATTTCTTACTATAGAATGACTTTTCTTTTGGTCGTGCTATGCTTTCTCGACGTGGTCATTTAAAGCATCTCCCTTTAGTATGTCCATGTGAACTGCAATAACTAGAGAACAATGCAAATTTCGGTCTTCCTTTAAAATTCTTTTTGTCATATGTATTATTAATTCCGTTAAGAACGTTACATATTGTTCCTTCAAATTGTTCTAGGTCATTTCGATTAAGTTCGTTTATATTGCTACAAGCTATACTCATTTGTTTTATATCTTCATTGATATTACTTGTACTTTGATTGACTTCGTACAATCTTTTGTGATTATTAGTTATTGTTCTTGTTAAATCCATTTGGTCTTTTTTGTCTACTAATGTTTTGAATGGCATCTCTGGTTCCCTTGGCGTTTGTTTATGATTCGCATGTTTTTTCAACGCTGCTGTTTTTAGTTCGTTGTCTAAACATCTAATGAATGTTTGATTCATTACACTATTTCTATAATCTTCTGTATACAGTGAATATGCTATTTTTAATAGGGTTTCTATTCGTAATGCAAGTGATCTTAATGATTCAACTGTGTGTTTTTGTAGTTGTTGTAATACTATTTTCGCTTGTTGTTTTGACTTTTCCGAGTCGAACATATCTGAGAATTCCTTACAAAATGTTTCCCAATCGAGTTTTGTTTCACTCGGGAGTGTTGAATACCATTTTTGTGCTGGTCCTTGTAATGTATATAATATTAAAGCTGCTCTTTTAACTTTCCATTGGTGATGTCCAGGTTTGTTTACCGGTTCTATGCCGCTGCTGAATATCATTGCTGAAACAATACTATTTAAGTATTCTTCAACAGTGTATGCTGGGTCTGTACCGTCTAATGGTCTTATTGTTGTAGGTACCGAACCACTACTAATGTTTTGTTCTATTTGTGATTCTTCATTAATACTCATTGATGTTAATTGTTTATAGAATGGTAAAGGAGGTTCTGTTACAGTTGTTTCTCTTTCTTCTGTTGTAATAGAATTTGTTCTTCTAGTGCGATTTTCTTGTTGTCTGTTATTTTTGTTATTGTTATGATGCATATTATTATTATCTATGTTTCTATTGTTCTGTTTGTTTTCGGTTTCTGTTCTGAAATTATTTTGTCATTGAATGTTTTCTAGAGTTTTGTCTAGTCTATCGAATACCATTTCGAGGGCTTCGTCCTGTCGTTTTTCCATATTTCTGTTCATTTCTTGATATTTCATTTCCAGATTATCTATTAGTTTATTTGTGTGGTTTGTTACTGTAGCTGTTATTTCATCTTTTAGTTCCATGTAATTATTTGCTTGTTGTCCCCAATATTGTTCGTGTTGTTCCTGGTTATCATTTAGAGAACTAATATATGTATTGTTTCTATTATGATTATCTCTCGTTGGATATTTCCGTCGAACATTTTGGTTCACTGATGGTGGTAATTGGTTTTCAAATCTTATCTCTCTTCCTTCTGAGTCTGAGATATCTATGTCATCTACTATATTTTGTTGATTTCCAAATAAATTCGATGTTAATAGTTTATCAGGTTTTATTGTTGATTTTTGTTTTGATTGTAAGCTATTATTTGTTTGAATACCTTTCGGTGTCGATGTCGATGTTAGACTTCTTGATAAGTTAAATAAAGAAGATTCTGCCTGTCCTTGATCCGTGATTTTTACATGACTTCTTAATCCTTCAAAGAAATTTATGCTATCTGAGCATACTTTTAATGTGCTTTCAAAATGTGCTGAATAGTGTTCGTTATTCCAAATGTTTTGGAGTTCGTCACATAAATGACTGATTTCCAATGACTGATTGTGTTCGAAGTTGTCTAACCAAAATAGGAATGTAAATTCAGATACTATTTTTATTATATCTAATGTTGTTGTTTTCAAATCTGGTTTTAATTCAATTATTTTTGTTAGCCAATTGCTATAATTTTTTATGTCTAGTCGTAATCTATCGTTCACTGACTGTATTTGTTGACGATGTTCGATTAGGTATCCGGCTGTGTGCCTTAGTGTTTTGTAAGTTTTAGATGTTATTGCTGTCAGTTTTGTTTTATCTTGTAATTCCTCATGTCTTTTTAAGAATATTTTAAGCATATCCGATAGTGTTGTTTCATTTTGGAAATTAAAAAATATCTTTTTATTTCCTTTTTCATCTGTTAGTGTAAATGTGTAATGTTTGTTATCTTGATCTCTATCCAGTAGTATAACTGGTAGATAATGTACTAGATGGTTTCTATGTATATTAATCTGTTGTATATGTTTTGTTTCTTTGAAGAGGTTATTCTTCAAGTTTGTTATTATTCTGTATATAATTTCACGGTTTTCTTGTGGGCAATCGCTAGCAATTGTAAATGGTATTAAGAAATTGTTAGTACTTGTTTGTTCATCGTAGTTGTAAGCCATCTTAATGTTCTTTTCTTTATATGCGTTATGTTTACGAACAATAATTTTGTTTTTAGCTTATTAAGAGTTATTTTCCCAATTTAGTTCAGCACTGGTCGCACCAGATAAGACGTGTTCTGAGCTTACCTTTTTTAGGGTACTTCTGGAACTGTCTTATGGTTGTCTCAAGAATAAGATGTACTCTTAAGGCTTACCTGACGAACTAAAGTTCTATATCTCTAGTCCGTTACTCTTCTATCTGAGCTTCAGTAGACAGTGCACGGGCCCCAATGCTAATGTCTAACATATATCTCAATACAAAACAAGAGCGGAGTAGAGAGAGAGAAATATACTTTTTTATGCTATCAGGTTGGTAACTGGTACTGACTAAATAACTTTCTCTTCTGAGAAGAGGGAAAACAGGTAAACATCTAAAGGAAAGAAAGGAAAAGATATTATTCCCTTTTTATCCAATCAGGGTAGAGTATTTTCAGTCTTTATTTATTTAAATAATAAAGTCTTTCAAATAGTCTTTTCTGGAAGTCATACTTGACTCCACATACAAAGCATCAAGAGCTATTGCATTAACATTTTTTGTTTCTATTATAAGTAGTTCTAGTCTTCCTATTAAAATGTTGGGGTCATTAGCTTTCATTAGACCACTAGCAATAATTTTTTTCTTCAGTAGTATCATAAGGACTTTCATCTCTAGTACAATTTGTTCTTGGTGATGCAATACTAATTACTAATCTTTTTATATTTTTGCTATTTTAAATCTAGTGTCCCCTTTTTGTTTGTAACCTATATCCCTTAGAAATCGTTCTATTTTATTTTCATCGCCTTCTATGTCTCTTTCAGTTACGTCTTTATTAGTGACAAACAAAGTGAAACCTTTTCAGAAATTACAAATATTATCTCATACCTTTATACCGTTTTATGTAACAGTAACATATTTTGCACTTATTCGAAAGTTGTTTGAATCAATAGAGATTAATTTTAACTGTTCGATCTTTTGATTCGTCATACCTGCTAGCTTATCGTTGCCTAAATGAATGTTTCACATTTTAGTGCGGCAGAGAATATACTTTGTCGAAAGTCTAACAAATTTGAATTAAGAATATTATGGCGGTTCGCCTGTTCTTCAATATCATTGCCTTTTAACGCTTCTAATGTTTAGTTAGCTATTGAAAAATTCTTTTCACCTTGGTTAGCCATATTTTACTATAGGCATTTAATGATTTTGTTAGAGGATCAAATAACTCATCTATTTTACCTTAATATTCTTGTTATCTCCGTTTCTCTTCCAATCTATTTCTTATGTTTTCCTTTTCTAAACGATTAAGTTCTATCACTGTTTCTAGTTTTCCCATTTTTATAAATCGAACTTTAACGTTGTTTTTCTCTGCAGATTCTTTGAATTGATTTTTAGTGTGAGTGAATCTGTATCTATGAAGATGAGTACATAATCTACACTTGAAATTTTTAAATCTTAAGTAAGATTTGTTTGTTCATCGTAGTTGTAAGCCATCTTAATGTTCTTTTCTTTATATGCGTTATGTTGACGAACAATAATTTTGTTATTAGCTTATTAAGAGTTATTTTCCCAATTTAGTTCAGCACTGGTCGCACCAGATAAGACGTGTTCTGAGCTTACCTTTTTTAGGGTACTTCTGGAACTGTCTTATGGTTGTCTCAAGAATAAGATGTACTCTTAAGGCTTACCTGACGAACTAAAGTTCTATATCTCTAGTCTGTTACTCTTCTATCTGAGCTTCAGTAGACAGTGCACGGGCCCCAATGCTAATGTCTAACATATATCTCAATACAAAACAAGAGCGGAGTAGAGAGAGAGAAATATACTTTTTTATGATATCAGGTTGGTAACTGGTACTGACTAAATAACTTTCTCTTCTGAGAAGAGGGAAAACAGGTAAACATCTAAAGGAAAGAAAGGAAAAGATATTATTCCCTTTTTATCCAATCAGGGAAGAGTATTTTCAGTCTTTATTTATTTAAATAATAAAGTCTTTCAAATAGTCTTTTCTGGAAGTCATACTTGACTCCACATACAAAGCATCAAGAGCTATTGCATTACCATTTTTTGTTTCTATTATAAGTAGTTCTAGTCTTCCTATTAAATTGTTGGGGTCATTAGCTTTCATTAGACCACTAGCAATAATTTTTTTCTTCAGTAGTATCATAAAGACTTTCATCTCTAGTACAATTTGTTCTTGGTGATGCAATACTAATTACTAATCTTTTTATATTTTTGCTATTTTAAATCTAGTGTCCCCTTTTTGTTTGTAACTTATATCCCTTAGAAATCGTTCTATTTTATTTTCATCGCCTTCTATGTCTCTTTCAGTTACGTCTTTATTAGTGACAAACAAAGTGAAACCTTTTCAGAAATTACAAATATTATCTCATACCTTTATACCGTTTTATGTAACAGTAACATATTTTGCACTTATTCGAAAGTTGTTTGAATCAATAGAGATTAATTTTAACTGTTCGATCTTTTGATTCGTCATACCTGCTAGCTTATCGTTGCCTAAATGAATGTTTCACATTTTAGTGCGGCAGAGAATATACTTTGTCGAAAGTCTAACAAATTTGAATTAAGAATATTATTGCGGTTCGCCTGTTCTTCAATATCATTGCCTTTTAACGCTTCTAATGTTTAGTTAGCTATTGAAAAATTCTTTTCACCTTGGTTAGCCATATTTTACTATAGGCATTTAATGATTTAATTTAAAGTTAGAGGATCAAATAACTCATCTATTTTACCTTAATATTCTTGTTATCTCCGTTTCTCTTCCAATCTATTTCTTATGTTTTCCTTTTCTAAACGATTAAGTTCTATCACTGTTTCTAGTTTTCCCATTTTTATAAATCGAACTTTAACGTTATTTTTCTCTGCAGATTCTTTGAATTGATTTTTAGTGTGAGTGAATCTGTATCAATGAAGAAATTTTTATTTAATTTACACATTCTATTTCTTAAAAATTGAGTTTTGTATAAGGAATATTGATGTAATTCAACCTATCTCTATATGGTATAACCTCGTTAAATACACGGCATATTAAAGTTTTATTCTGACAATCATCACAAAATCGCCTCCATGCTATAGCTTTACACCTATCACACTTAGAACTATTCATCGTTAGAGATGAAAAATTATATAGAAAATGATATTTCAAAATTTGATGTATAAAAATTAGTAATCCCCGTGTTAACGAAAGCAATCAATTTGTTGGTGGTAATAATGAGACTAATTCTAAGTCTCCAACTGTACAAATGTTAATTTAAAGAAAAGGAAAACCGGCTGAAAACTTTAAAAACATGAATCAAAAAGAAAGCTAGATGATGGATATGAAGCAATTAAAAACTTTATTCTTAAGAACAAAGAAATATCGGAAACATAAAAAAAACTGATAAATTTAAGGATCATGAAGACTTGCAAGAGTATAATGCGAAGTGATTTTCATCTAGTGGTTCGTCTGGACCTGATTTTCTATTATGGGATTCGTCTGGGCCTCATTCTCTATTTTGGGATTTATCTGGAGAAGCAGGTGAATTTAAAGCTAAACATAAAACTAAACGTAAAACTAAACGTAAAACTAAACGTAAAGCTAAAGCTAAGCGTAAAGCTGAAGCTAAATTTGAAGCTAAAGCTGAAGCTAAAGCTGATGAGCATCCATTTTTGGACAAGAAAATGGATATAGATCCCGAAAGAAATGCTTATACAGAGATTTGGTGTGATAATTGTAATCAAGGACTAACACAAAAGAATCATCTAAGGCATATTACACCAATTAAACATAAAACGAACGAGAAACTTTCTATTAGAAAGGGTATCATAGAGCCGGCTAATTACGACGAAACATGAATTACTAATGATGATATTGAGAAAAAATAGGTGAAGATGGATTAATATATAGTGATGGTTGTAATAATTATTATATAGAGGGAACTGAGATGGAAGAACAATTGAAAACACTTCAACATAAAGCGAATGCGCGAATATTAAACTGAGAAATTTAAGAGGATGATGATAGGTAGGAATGTGTTCTCAGCGTCATTGCCTTTTAACGCTTCTAATGTTTGGTTAGCTATAGAAAATTTCTTTTCACCATTGGCTAGCCATGTTTCACTATAAGCATCTAATGATTTTGTTAGAAGAGCAGATAACTCATCTATTTTATATTCTATTCTATATTTTTGTTTTCTTAGTTTTTCTTCTAATCTATTTCTTACATTTTCCTTTTCTATTCTATTAAGTTCTAGCACTGTTTCTAGTTTTCCCATTTTTATAAATCGAACTTTAATGTTATTTTTCTCTGCAGATTCTTTGAATTGATTTTTAGTGTGAGTGAATCTGTATCAATGAAGAAATTTTTATTTAATTTACACATTCTATTTCTTAAAAATTGAGTTTTGTATAAGGAATATTGATGTAATTCAACCTATCTCTATATGGTATAACCTCGTTAAATACACGGCATATTAAAGTTTTATTCTGACAATCATCACAAAATCGCCTCCATGCTATAGCTTTACACCTATCACACTTAGAACTATTCATCTTTAGAGATGAAAAATTACATAGAATATAATATTTCAAAATTTGATGTATGAAAATTAGTAATCCCCGTGTTAATGAAAGCAATCGACTTGGTGGTGGTAATGATGAGTCTAATTCTATATCTCCAAGTGTACAAATGTTAAATTAAAGAAAAGGAAAACCGGCTGAAGACTTTAAAGACATGAATTAAAAAGAAAAAATGGATGATGGTTATGAAGCAATTAAAAATTTTAGTCTTATGAAAAAACAAATATCGGAAACATATATAGAAGAAAATGATAAATTTTAGGATCAAGAAGACATGCAACAGGATGATGCGAAGAGATTTTCATCTAGTGGTTCGACTGGACCTGATTTTCCTTTTTGGGAATCGTCTGGGCCTCATTCTCCATTTTGAGATTCATCTGGAGATGCAGGTAACGCTCTAAACGTAAAACAACACGTGAAACAAAACGTAAAGCTAAAGCTAAGCGTAATGCTGAACCTAAAGTTGAATCTAAAGCTGAAGCTAAAGCTCATGAGTATCCATTTTTGGAAAAAAAAATTGGATACAGATCCCGAAAGAAATGTTTATGTAGAGATTTGATGTAAGGATTGTAATCAAGGACTAACACAAAAGAATTATCTAAGGCATATTAAATCAATTAAACATAAAAAGAATGAGAAACTGTCTATTAGAAAGGGTATCATAGAGCGGGCTAATGAAGACGAAATATAAATTACTTATGATGATATTGAGAAAAAATAGGTGAAGATGGTCTAATATATTGTGATGGTTGTAATAATTTTCATATGGAGGGAAATGAGATTGAAGAACATTTGAAAACATTTCAACATAAAGCGAATGCGCGAATATTAAACGGAGAAATTTAAGAGGAGGATGATAGGTAGGAAAGTGTTCTCAGCGTCATTGCCTTTTAACGCTTCTAATGTTTTGTTAGCTATACAAAAATTCTTTTCCCCATTGGCTAGCCATATTTCACTATAAACATCTAATGATTTTGTTAGAAGATCAGATAACTCATCTATTTTACCATAATATTTTTGTTTTCTTAGTTTCTCTTCTAATCTATTTTTTATGTTTTCCTTTTCTAATCTATTAAGTTCTATCACTGTTTCTAGTTTTCCCATTTTTATAAATCGAATTGTAGTGTTATGTTTTCTGAATTGGTCTCTAGTGTGACTGAATCTATATCTATGAAGATGAGATCATGACCTACATCTGAAATTCTTAAATCTAAAGAAAGAAATATTGTTATTAAACTTACACAATCTTATTTTTAGATTTTGAGGTTTCTATAATGAATATTATTATGACTAAATCTATCTCCATATAGTATAACCTCATTAAATACACGGCATATTAAAGTTCTTCTGACAATCATCACAACATCGCCTCCAAGCCCTATTTTTACACCTGTCACATTTAGTACTATTCATTTTCAGAGATGAAAAATTTTAAAGAATATAGTATTTCAAAATTTGACGTATAAAAATTAGTAGTCCCCGTGTTAACGCAAGCAATCAATTTTGTGATGGTAATGATGAGTGTAATTCTATGTCTCCAAGTGAACAAACGTTAATTAAAAGAAAAGGAAAGCCGGCTGAAGATTTTAAAGACATGAATTAAAAAGAAAAACTAGATGATGGATATGAAGCAATTAAAAACTTTACTCTTATGAAAAAACAAATATCGGAAACATATATAGAAGAAAATGATAAATTTTAGGATCAAGAAGACATGCAACAGGATGATGCGAAGAGATTTTCATCTAGTGGTTCGACTGGACCTGATTGTCCATTTTGGGATTCGTCTGGGCCTCATTCTCCATTTTGAGATTCATCTGGAGATGCAGGTAACGCTAAAGCTAAACGTAAAACAACACGTGAAACAAAACGTAAAGCTAAAGCTAAGCGTAATGCTGAACCTAAAGTTGAATCTAAAGCTGAAGCTAAAGCTCATGAGTATCCATTTTTGGAAAAAAAATTGGATATAGATCCCAAAAGAAATGTTTATGTAGAGATTTGGTGTAAGGATTGTAATCAAGGACTAACACAAAAGAATTATCTAAGGCATATTAAATCAATTAAACAAAAAAAGAATGAGAAACTGTCTATTAGAAAGGGTATCATAGAGCGGGCTAATGAAGACGAAATATAAATTACTAATGATGATATTGAGAAAAAATAGGTGAAGATGGTCTAATATATTGTGATGGTTGTAATAATTATTATATAGAGGGAAATGAGATTGAAGAACATTTGAAAACACTTCAATATGAAGCGAATGCGCGAATATTAAACGGAGAAATTTAAGAGGAGGATGATAGGTAGGAAAGTGTTCTCAGCGTCATTGCCTTTTAACGCTTCTAATGTTTTGTTAGCTATACAAAAATTCTTTTCCCCATTGGCTAGCCATATTTCACTATAAACATCTATTGATTTTGTTAGAAGATCAGATAACTCATCTATTTTACCATAATATTTTTGTTTTCTTAGTTTCTCTTCTAATTTTTTTTTTATGTTTTCCTTTTCTAATCTATTAAGTTCTATCACTGTTTCTTGTTTTCCCATTTTTATAGATCGAACTGTAGTGTTAAGTTTCCTGATTTGGTCTCCAATGTGACTGAATCTATATCTATGAAGATGAGAACATGACCTACATCTGAAATTCTTAAATCTAAAGAAAGAAATATTGTTATTAAATTTACACAACCTTATTTTTAGATATTGAGGTTTGTATAATGAATATTATTATGACTAAATCTATCTCCATATAGTATAACCTCATTAAATACACGGCATATTAAAGTTTTTTCTGACAATCATCACAACATCGCCTCCAAGCTCTATCTTTACACCTGTCACATTTAGTACTACTCATTTTCAGAGATGAAAAATTTTAAAGAATATAGTATTTCAAAATTTGACGAATAAAAATTAGTAGTCCCCGTGTGAACGCAAGCAATCGATTTTGTGGTGATAATGATGAGTCTAATTCTATGTCTCCAAGTGTACAATTGTTAATTAAAAGAAAAGAGAAACCGGCTGAAGACTTTAAAGACATGAATTAAAAAGAAAGACTAGATGATGGATATGAAGCAATTAAAAATTTTAGTCTTATGAACAAACAAATATCGGAAATATATAAAGAATAAACTGATAAATTTAAGGATCAAGATGACATGCAAGAAGATGACGCAAAGAGATTTTCATCGAGTAGTTCGTCTGGACCTGATTTTTCATTTTGGGATTCGTCTGGGCATCATTCTCCTTTTTGAGTTTCATTTGGAGATGAAGGTAAAGTTAAAGCTAAACGTAAAACAAAACGTAAAACTAAACGAAAAGCAAAAACTAAACGTAAAGCTGAAGCCAAAGTTGAAGCTAAGGCTGATGAATATCCACCTTCGGAATCAAATTTGGATATAGATCCCGAAATAAATGCTTAAACAGAGATTTGGTGTGATGGTGTATCAAGGACCACCACAAAAAAATTATCTGAACCATATTAAATCAATTAAACATAAAAAGAATGAGAATCTGTCTATTAAAAAAGATATCATAGAGCGAGCTAATGAAGAGGGTATATAAATTACTAGTGATGATATTGAGAAAAAATAGATGAAGACGGATTAATATATTGTGATTGTTGTAATTTTTATTATAGAGAGGGATCTGAGATAGAAGAACATTTGAAAACACTACAACATGAATCGAATGCGCAATTATTAAATTGAGAAATTGTAAAAGAGGATGATAGGTATGATTGTGTTGTATGTAAATCGTCGCTAGGTAAATTAAGTGTTGAGAAATGTTTTACAACAAAAAAAAACATTTTGATATTGTTATTAAAATAGATGAAGAAGAATTTATAACTACAGATATAACTAAAGATATAACTAAAGACATAAAAAGTTATTTTAAGATACGTAATACTATATGTATGATAATAGAAATATTATAAACCTATTCAAGATAGGGAAAGTGATAATGAAAGGAAAATAAAAGAGCAAATTTTGAAAATTAAATAAAGGGAAATGGGTTTAAGTTATTAAAGGAGGTTGAATAAATTATCATTAAGTAGTATAAAATATTGTGATCCTAGATTTGGAATTGTGTTAGAAGAAATACATAATAGTCACCCTTATATAAAATTCAATAAAGTCGATGAAGTAGTATACACAAAACACACAAATAAACTAGAAGAAAATAAATTCACTTTTAGATTAAAGTCAAGACGATATAATTCACCATGTGAATTAGATTAATTGAATTAATAATCAGAAACTAGAATGTAAGAATAAGCAGGTTGGAGCATGCAGAGATTTAATAAAAGAATTTTGTATATTTTATCCTTCTGGTGGTTGTCAAGAAGAACTCCCATTCAAATCTAATCAAATAATAAACATTAAGAAAAATGATGAGCATTGTTTATTATTGAATCTAATTGCTTATCTACATCCTGGAAAAAATAATCCCAAAAGAGTCAGTAATAATATTGAATCATAATATATTAATGAGAACAAAAACTAACCAATTAATTAGGCAACTTCCATAAAAAAACCAGGGGCTCTGTCCTTGGTTCCCAAAGCTGCTTTAGTGACGATATTAAGCCTCCTTCTGATTTACATCAAACAAAGAAAATACAAGAATTAAAAAACAAAACGATATTCAATATTTCCAATCTAAATAGAAGCAAAACTATGAAAACTGTATTAATCAATCATAATGATCCGAAAGGATGTGATATATTATACTGGTATAAGTATTAAAAGAGGTGTTGGGAGGAGACTGGTTGTGAAAGAGATGAAATCCTTGGTAACTCAAAAATGAAAGACTATATGATGTTATATCTTTAAACATATGTGCTATTATCAGTAGATGTTTTTGAAAGATTTAGTGATCAATGTTTAGAATATTATGAAATAGATCCGTGTTTTACATATTCTGTTCCTGGTTTGATTTGGATATGTGGATTGAAATATAGTGGTGTTAATCTAAAAAATTATCAGTTAATATTTATGATACAATACAAGCATTACGTGTGGATAAACTTTAGTATTAGGTCAATTTCAGGTAAAGTGTAAGATTTAACTTTTATATTCAGTGTATACTGTTTAAAAAAAATCTGTTCAAAATTTTTGGAATCCAATTTATTATATTCCCCTGCTATGGTACAAGCTGCACCTACTGAAGAGAATAGTTTATGTATTGATCCGAGAACCGGCTTTGCCCATAATAGTTATTTTAGATCAAGATCTAGCTCTAGTTTTAGTTAGTTAACAATGTTGAAACATGGGCAAACCCCTATAACATAGGTTATATATATATATATATATATATATATATATATATATATATATATATATATATTTATATATATATATACACTATAAATATGAATTATAATAAAGAACTAGAAAAAACGACAAAGAAGTATCGACTTTTTCCAGAAAAGACTAAAGCTAATGTTGAACAGTTTTTAGACTATGAAAATATTAATATAAAGAAAGGATATAAACCAAATGAGAAGTTGATGTTGAAGTTAACCGATAACGAAGAGCATGTGATTGATGATGAGATGTTAGATTGATAACTGGATCATGGACTAAGGTTAGAGGATATTACCATCAAAATAAATTGCAATATAAAAAGAGTGAATGGTTAAGACACTATATTGAATTTAAAATTAAAATTCAGAAAAGAAAAGAAGCTAAAGCAAGAGGTGATGAATTTGGACTAGGATTCTTCAAGCTAATGAATAATGCATTCTATGTTAAGACTATTGAAAATGTGTATAACAGACTAGATGTGGATATAGATAATGATGTAGATATATATATATATATATATATATATATATATATATATATGTATATATATATATATATATATATATATATATATATATATATAATCAGTAGAAAACATTAAGTTCAAATATGCTGTTGAATTTGATGATCACCTTGTTTACATAAAAATGGTAATGTTAATTTAGATAAGTTTATTTTTATTGGTTTTTTTTATATTAGAGAAAGTTAGGCTTTTGATGTGTAAAGCAGCTATATATGATTACTTTGAGAAAGAGTCAGATTGTAGTTACCACTATACTGATACTGATAGTACCTTAATAACTATAAATGTTCTATTAATGAAGGGATGGATTATATGAAAGGTGTATTGAGTAACACTGCGTTAGGTAAAATGAAAGATGAGATACTTATTGATACTATTAAGGAAGCTTGTTTCCTAGAAGCTAAAGCATATTGTAATACTACTGTTAAAGGTGAAGAAGAGAAAAAATTAAAAGGATTAACTAAAGCTACTATTAAAAATCAAATTACTATTGAAGATTATAAAAACGCTTCATATAAAAATAAAAGTAAATATGTAAGAGATATACTATTGATAGCAAGAAATACCGCAAAGAAACAAAAGAACAATATAACATAGCCATAGACGCATTTGATGATAAAGGGATGGATTAGAGGTAGTGATGGTTCATTCATTTTCTATGGCAGGTGAATAATATAATTATTTTTTTCCATAAATCCTAACGGCGGTTGTTGATTTAGACAAATTTCCTTTCTTTTTATATCATTATTTAATGGATCCCTAACGACCGTTGTTGATTTAGAAAAAATTTCCTATGTTTATATATCTATTATATTGCCAAGTGTTTGGTTTTTTTGATTTTTTTTACGCTCACTTACTCTGTAGCTCCTGTAGTCCTGTAGCTCCTTGTGCTACAGGACTAGTGCTTTCAAATTTGGTGCCTAACAAAACCTGAAGTGAAAATTCTGAATTGCCAGATAGATCGAAAAATAGTGGTATTGAATGACATCAGCTCGACGAAAATCTGTAAGAGTCGTAAGAAGGTGAGGGAACTTTTTTAGTTCTTTAAAAGGAGCACCTCCATCGATCACAACTAAACAGTGCTCACACAAGCCACAGTATGCCATTCATAACATATGTTCCTCAGTTGCGATACCAGATGATCTTAGAACAACACAAATTTTGTCCCGCTCAACGTTCGTGGAATTACATTTGCTATCTTACGCCTGATTTCTTTATAATTGCTCTCAAACGAAGTTTGTAGCAATTATATTAATCCTGTTGATTTTTTATGCGTGACCGATCTTTCGTCTGACCTATTTGACTTTTCGTCCTCAAAAACGGGATAAACAGGTAACAGCGGGAATTAGGTTCTCTTAGAGCCTTTCAGCTCTCTACTCTCCAAGTATGCGATTCACAGGAACCGTTTTGGAAACATATACTTATGGTGTGAGGGGCGGTTGCACCCCCCCCCCCCCCCTCCCGCTGCACTCACTTCACGCCCCTTCAATTAAGCTAAACACCGTTGCTAGCTACTTGCAAGCCCGACGTTATTTGGTTATGTTCTACTCGTTGGTCTTGCATTGTTTAAACGTTTAGATGTTAGTCCGAGAGACTCGAATCACTGACCAAACCCCTCCCCCACGCTCTTCCACGAATGACAACTTTACCTTAGTTCTCTGAAGGACTTTTTATTATAAACTCGAACCTAACATCACGAATATTACCGTGGGACAATTGCACTGAATGCGTTGACGTTTCTAATTGTAATTCTTACATCTTAGAGCTTTCTCCGCGCAGATTTCACGTGAATTTAGCGTTTCCAATCATTGATCTTCAATTGTTTCTGTCTATGAGATTCAGACCACTGCCTTCATGTATAATTGTCGCTTCTTCTACCACCGTTCCACTATAAGTTAGTTTTCTTAGGAAACAGTTTCTCGTATATTAGACTCTATTATCACTTATAATACCTGGTGGTAAACGCGGTGAATTTTTTGGTGCCCGTAAATTTTGTAAGCCTTACAAGGCACTTTTCAACACTCGAGGATACTGATTTAGTGCTCATTTCTCTCAAATTCAGTTAAAGATCACAGCCTATGTTTATACATCTATACTTGCTTTCTCAATTACACTTT
>NC_134471.1:46362930-46475430 GCF_964194025.1 Convolutriloba macropyga
CTTAGAGATAGTATGATGACAAAGTTCAGTGATAAGTCTATGAGTTTTAGTGTAAGTCCCTGAGGAATCTCGGTTCCTCCATCGCAATAATAATAAAACTAATAATAATAATAATTATTAATAATAATAATAATAATAATAATAATAATAATAATAATAATAATAATAATAATAATAATAATAATAATAATAGTAATAATAATAATAATAATAATAATAATAATAATAATAATAATAATAAGAATAATATTAATAAAAATATCAATAATATTAATAATAATAACAATAATAATAATAATAATAACTAAATCGGATAAAGCGTTATATATCTACCAGTAGGCAGAGTTTTAGTGATTGAGCTAGAGTAACTAAGATGAAAAAGACAAACTTAGAAACTTGAATTAAAGTGTTCTCTTTTAGGAGTGCACGCAGTAACCGCTTTTCAGGCTAGATTCTTTCCGTCTGCGATTAAGCAGTGCAGATTATGATTATGGTGGTCAGAAAGACCTTGAACACGAACTAAAATAGTGCAAAGTACATTTATGTAGTAGGATTATTTACAGACCAATTTTCATATAACAAATATGTATAAAAGATTGCATAAATAATGCTTTCAAATGCTTGCAAACAGTTTATGTCTCTGCTTGAGAATGTTCCGTATAAGAGTAAAAAATAATAATAATACCATTAACAAAAGAATAATAATCATGGTGAATTTAGTCAAGCTTTGTTTTCCCAACTTGGTTCCTCGATTTGGGGTGGAAAAGCTTTAGGTTTTTTAGTTCTTAAACAACATCAAAGGTGTACAACGTGAATCCAAACAATATCAAAGGGGTACGACAAAGGGGTGCGACCCCATCCAAATTGGTACGACTTGAATCTGTAACTTAATTGTTACTCTTTCTTCAAAAACTTTTGCAGCTCACTGTTGAGTTTTGCTCTGTTGGAGAGGCGTTTGTAATCGATGAAGTTATCTATATATAACTCTTCTTCTAAATTCTTCTAAATTCTCTTCTAGTAAATATTTCATTGAACTTTTACCTCATAGTTTTTGTCTTACATTTCTCATAATTCCTTATTCATGGTTTATCTGCCTGTTCTATATCCAGACACAATTCTATACGTCTTGACATTTTAGGAAAGTTGGATTCGAGACTTTTATCCAAAAATTCATTTACCTGAACCATCTGTCTTCGCATATTGGATAATTTTCGCTGCTGTGAGATATGGGCTCTCAAATTTTCTAAATGATGATAAAAATGACCGTAATACATGGCTAACTGTGTTTTACATGTTTACGTGGAAATTTTTACGACTATCTATTACACATCTATCAAGTTTTAGATGTGGTCAGGTTAGAAATCAAGATCACGCAAAACTTCTACTACAATATTCGCCACTACATAAGATTCATTCTCTCCAACAAAATTGGTGGTTTTTTGTGAACAAAGACAGAGCAGAAGAACTCTTAAACTGTGCTGGTTATTGACATGCAGTTTGATAAAGGCCTGTCTTGGTACACAAAAGTGTCTCTAATTAGCCAACTGCTATTTTCAGGTACTACTTCTTTACATGCTAAATGACCTTTAAATTGTAAACACAATTACCACCATTGGCTCGTAAGAAAATTGCTTCATTGTCAACCAAAGTGAGTTTTTTTATTATTAACATCCAAAACTGCTCTGGTTCATTCAACTCAAGCAAAATAACCACGATGTCTTCAAATCTACGATTTTAAATTTCAAAAAGTGTTTATCAAGTGAAAAGAACAATTTCTCGTCATCTAAGGTGTGAGCAAAACAAACGCGTTAAGCTTAATTACACACTAAATAAAGTTAAGGTAATTGTTCCGACCCACTTTAGTGGGGAGGAACTATATACTCAAATGGGTTTTTTTACGACTCGAAGAGGAGTATTGAGATTCTACAGGTTTTTACTACTCGAAGAAGAGTATTGAGATTCTACAGGTTTTTACGACTCGAAGAGGAGTATTGATAATCTACACGTTTTTTAGCAGAAAGCAAGTTTGTTCATGACTTGAATTTTACCTCCGTTTTTGATTGTTGACTTCTGTTTTCGAACATTGGACTTTAACCACCAGCACCTATCCCCCCCCCACCAGCACCTATCCACACCCCTGAACTGAAAAAAATTTAACGCTTTTTATGTTATATTGGTCTAATACTTTTGTTATATCTAGTGTTTTTTCGATATTCTGATTTTGTCCAAGTTAGGGCAGAGATTATTTTGCAAGACGATTCGAGTCGTTTCCGGTATTCTGCCGGCTATGTTTTTTAAGCAGAAAGCTTAATTGTTCATGACTGTTGACCAATTTGACCAATTTCTGTTCGAGCATTTATCTCCGTTTTTGATTGTTGACTTCTGTTTTTGAACATTGGACTTCAACAGCAGCTTCTTTTGTAATGTATAATAATTAGGAAATGCTGGTTATGTTCAAGGTGAAGAGGTAATTTTGAGATTTTCTGTTCCTATATAAGTCACCCTTAATTAGCTAAACTACACCAAACAAACCCCACAACACCTATCTACCCCCCCCCCCCCCCACCAAAACCTATCTACCCCCCCCCCCAACACCTACCTATCCCCCACCGCCCTCGCAACCCCCCCCCAACTTACCCCCACCTACCGCTAACCCCTCCCTTCACCTAGCTACCCCCAACTACCCCCCCCCCCAGCTACCCCACCTACCCCCACATCCCCACTACCCCAGCACTACCCACCTCACCAACCTATCTACCCACCCACCCCACAGCTCCCCCGCACCTAAAAAAATTGTCGGCATTTTTAAAACACTTTAGTGTGTTTTGTTGGGCTAGTTCAGTTTTTTTCTTGTGTATTTTGTTGTTCTGATTTTGGTAGGGTTAGGTTAGAGATTATAATGCAAAACGATTCGAGTCGTTTCCGGTATTGTACCGGCTTTATTTTTTGAGCAAAAAGCAAATTTGTTCACGACTTGAATTTTGACTTTTTTCTGTTCGAGCAATTATCTCCGCTTTTGATTTCTGTTTTCGAACATTGTACTTTAACAGTAGCTTTGTTTGTAATGCATAGTAATTAGGAACTGCTGGTAATGTTCAAGGTGAAGAGGTCATTTTGAGATCTTTTGTTCCTTTATTAGGCACCCCTAATTATCTAAACTACGCCGCACGAAACTCCTCCCCCCACCACCTGACTACCCCCCAACCCCAACAGCTACCTAGCCCCCCCCCCCCCACCTACCTCGACCCCCTCCCTTCACCTAGCTACACCCGCCTACCTCCCCAACTACCCCAAAACTACCCACCTCCCCAACCTATCTAACCACACAACCAAATACCTAAACCCCACCACCACCTACCTACCCCCGCCCCAAATTAACCACCCCCCCTCCCAACCTACCCCTACCCCTCAAACTACCCCCTCCCTTCAACTAACCACCCCACCTAATCCCACACTCCAACTACCCTAGCACTACCCACCTCCCCAACCTATCTAACCACCCATCCCCAGCTCCCCCCGCACCTAAAAAAATTGTCGGCATTTTTAAAACACTTTAATGTGGTTTGTTGGGCTACTTAAGTTTTTTTCTCTTGTCTAATTTGATGTTCTGATTTTGGTAGGGTTAGGTTAGAGATTATAATGCAAGACGATTCGAGTCGATTCCGGTATTCTACCGGCTATGTTTTTATTTATTCTGACAATTTTGGCCGATCGATGGAGAAAGGTGAGTGGTAGCATTAGAAAACGCGTCCAGCGAAAAATATGGAAATAAAAAGATTTTTTCAATTTTCGGTGTTTATAGGGAGTTATCGAGGTTTAAATTTTTGTGAATATTAGACGTACCTAGGGTGTTCTCATTAACAATTTCGGTTTTTTTGACCTAATTTTCGACCACTTTGCTAAAATTTGTTAGAATGGTTAGTTATAGTGTTATCAATTTTATCTCTCTGTGATAGAGGTGGTTTGTTGAATTGTTCGATCCGAGTTTTTTGGCCAGAATTTAAGCTAAATTTTTTACAATTCGACTTTTTTCGGGACCAAAATTGGGACCAAATTTGCTTTTTTAACCCATTTGCTTTAAATATGCTGGAAGTAGATTCCTTAAAATTGCGGAAATAATTTTTTTAGGCTCACAAATGAATTAATTGTATACCAACTCGTTTTCAGAGTCTACTGTAATAATTATTTTGCCGGTTTTTAATTTCGATAATTATACCAAATGCATTTTTATTTTTGAAAATGTAAAATGTTTAAAATATTGATCTATTTCGCAACCATTTGAAGAAAAAAATCTGTTATACGCGCAGAAACATCTGGGCTGATATTGATCTCGCCTTCTATCCGTACGATTAAAAAATTGTTAGATTTTAATGGGGCGCGACTTTTTAAAAAATATGCGATTTGTAAAAATTTTTATGTAAACTTTTTCTACTTACAAAAATTTCAAATTAGGGCTCAATTACATACAGATACTATTAAAAAATGAGACTAAACTACGGTTTTAGAGTTAAGCTCATGATTTTTATGGCTCTGGCCAAATGTTTTCGTATAAAAAAATTTTTTGTACTTCTTGTATTTTGCTTTCAATTGTTAACTTTTTTGTAGCCCAATGACTTATGGTCTAGTGAAGGATCCTAAATTTCAGGAGGTATAAATGAACCTAGAAATTTTTTTCAGTTGTTGTCTAATGTCTGCTATGACTTTGAACATGTTTGTTTTAAGAAAATATCGGTTTTTTTTTACTTTGCCACAATTTTCTCTTTTTTCTCTCAACTTCGGGCTCAATGTCAGTAAAAAACAGGCATAAAACAACTTCCTGTGGGATATACATTATTGTTCGTAATCGTTTTATTCTCAACTAATGGTGTCTTTGTTTTGATACTACGCATTTTCAATTTTTATTTATTTGAGCTTAAATGCATATTTTATGAGTTCATTTGTTTACTTGTCGAAACATCATATTATTGACAAATCCAACTGAAGGAAAGCATAGTAGGGA
This sequence comes from Convolutriloba macropyga, assembly GCF_964194025.1. Classification (NCBI taxonomy): domain Eukaryota; kingdom Metazoa; phylum Xenacoelomorpha; order Acoela; family Convolutidae; genus Convolutriloba; species Convolutriloba macropyga. Next base: position 46,367,930 of record NC_134471.1, read on the forward strand.
AACTGCAGAGTTTTGCAAAACGGCGTATCTGGATATGTTATTTGTTTATGTTATATAGTATATGCTTTTTGGGCGGACACACAGTTAACTCGCAAAATTTTATGGATATTGTGTTTCTGCCTATGTTTGTCTTTCTTTTTGTTGTGGTACGCCATATACCCGATAACGATAGGTCTCAATTGCTTCCCCCGTATAACTAACTTAAAACATGGTTAAAGATTTCAGTTTATGGCTGTTTGTTTTCTTGACTTTAAAATTGAAATTAAAAAAAAAGTCAATTATAATTTTTGCTTTCATTTTCGTAATTATGTAACTCAATATCACTAATTAGAAGTCTCAATTATTTTTGTTGATTCAAAAAGTTTTTTGCACTTCTTTATACGTTGTGACTGATTGCTTCGACCATTAATTTAGTAAAAAGTTTTCGAGATTTCTATACTGCTCATTTTTTTGTTGTCATGTCAACGTAGTACTTTTATATCGAAGACTCTCTGATGTTAAAATGAGGCAAAAGTGACGATATACAGTTCGTGCAGGTAAATTTTATAAATATATACTGCCTTGAACAGTGTGCTTTCGTAATATTGTTTGAAGTTTTGTCTTCTTTATATATGTTGTTTTTTGAGGGGTCGCGACTTAGTCTCATTATCAACAGGCCCAATGGGCTTCCTGAGGTTTTGCAAATTAATCCATCGCTGTTTGTTGAAATTTGAAATCTGTTATGTCTTTTGAAAATATTACCTTATAAAATTGACTTATAACCAAGCTAGAAATTTACCCTAAATTAAAGGTTAGGTAGGGTAAACAATTAAGGTAAGTTAGGACACTTTATTTAGAGTGTATTTTTTGCTGTTATTGGGCAGACTCAAATGAAAAGAGCCCTTGAATTTATCCTTGACTTTTGATTAGTTAATTATGCTCACAATATAAAAAAATTGTGAATTCATTCAACCGCGATTTTCATTCGGCATATTAGGAAATCGGACAAAAGATGTGACAAATTAGAAGATGCGCCCCTCATATAAAGACTTGAATAAGGTGGAGATCGTGTATAAAAAACAGCAGCATGTTTCTGCATTTCAAGGGAGATAGACGCACGCACAATTTGTGATGTTCTCCGTGCATGCTACTTCTTACCACACTAAATAATTTCAAGGTCACTTTTTGTCCCCTAAAAACCAATGCAGTACAAAAAAATAGACCAGACACGCTAAAGCGATTACATAATTAAAATCCCATTTTATTCCATAAGAGCTGATTACTCTTGCGACATTCATTTTGTAATTGCCCCATATTTAAAGTTACTTACACTTTTAAAGTTGACTGTTTTTGTTTAGAATTTACCGGCTGATCTTCAAGGTACCATCATAATTTTTTGCTCTAAACCTCCAATTTCACTACCCGGGTCGAAATCATATGCTTATATTTCTGCCAGAATCTTGAAGATAACAATTTTTCTGCCAGAGCCTTACAAGAGAGCCATTTTTTTCTGCCAGAATATTACAAAAAGCCATTTTCTGCCAGAATCTTAAATGATTGCCATTTTTGCGACATTATTTACACTAGAAAATAGTAGCCAAATTCACTCCGAAGTCCTTTAAATCTTAAACTGAAAATATTTAAACGTCGCAATAATTGAATGTACACAAATTCTGCGCATCGACAAAAAAATTTAACATCGGAAAAATATAACATCTCGCTTTCTGAAAACATTTATCTTTCTTGATTCTTTTCTTGACTTTGTTCTCTTGAAGATGGGTTGAAGATGAGTTGAAGATGGGTTGAAAACAAGTTGAAGATGGACTGAAGCCAATTCTTAGGCTATAACAGAGAGCAAAACTAATTAACAGACTAAAAAGCCAAATAAGGCAAAAACAGAAAAGAAAAATAGGCAACAAAACAGCATGCAAGGTGTGCCCGAATAGCCAAAAAAAATGCGAAAACATAGAAAAAAGCAAACAAAAACAAGACCTAAAAAACACGAAAGCGTCCACAAATATTGGCAACAAAACAGTGTGCAAGGGGTGTGCCCGACGAATAGTCAAAACGAAAGGGCAAAAAAAATACAAAACCGAAAGAATTAAAAAACACAAAACAAAAGCTACAAAAAAGATAACAAAACAGCAAGCACCATATGCCTGAAAAGCCAAAAAATAAAAGGCAGAAACAACGAAATAAAACTGCAAGACTTAAACGAAACACAAAAAAATCCGCTAAAAGGGCAACAAAATAGCAGTCACGGTGTACCTGAAAAAAAATGGGAGGATGTCCGCATGGCAACAAGTTTTTTTATCTCAACCCAACCTCTGCAAAAAATACAAAATAAAAAGAAAAGGAGATCAAGCAGTTGAGTCTTTAAGAGAGCTGATAGTTAATCTTAAGTTTTAATTCCAAAAGAATGTTAATTTGTTATCTTGGAGCCAATTCAAATCATAAACAAGAACAATCAGAAAGCAAGAACTAACCTCAAAACTGGAAAAACTTAGAATTTGTCAGAACTCAGAAACAAAAATATTACTGAAAATTTGCCAAAGTTGCCCAACCCTCCAATTTTTTTACGGAAAACCCGAGCAACCAACGGTCCTAACACCTGGTTAGGGTAACTTCTAAGCTACCCATAGGCTCCACGAAAGCTCTTGCATCAGATCCAAAAATGTGGCTATCATCACTTATTTGGTTCAAATGTGCATTTTCCATATATTTCCTAATTATAGCCACATTTTCTTTTAGGTTAATTACGTGAACCCGTAATTATTTGTTTATGGTCAGATGCCATATATTCAAGGCATTTAGTGCTACGTCATATCCGTCGTGCTTATGTCAACAAAAGCAAAAATTGCAGTAACTTGACAATTACAGTGTAAATGTTGACCTAAATCTTGTTACTTGATTAACCAATCAAGAACGATTTATGATGATGTTATAGATAATCTTTACCTCTTTAATTACCTTAATCCGTTTATTTGGATAGCGAAATTGTATCATGTTCAGAACCTCTGGGACCTGTTAACAAGAGCGATTGACTCTCAGAATAGACTAAAATTTGATTATTTGTCGAATTTTGTCTTTTATGCTAAAACTTCAACCAACAAATTAAAGTTACAGTCTTTTAATACAACTGAGCGGCCAGTAGTTTCGACGAGATTGATATTCAAGTGGTACCCAGCGAATAATCAACCCAGCGTAACGCTTGGGAACCAGGCAGTGCTATTTTGGATCCGCTGATATTCTCGAGCAGCCGCAGCAATTCCTCCGCCGACACGGACAACAACACGAATAGTAAGGAATATTCATTCCAAACTTGTGGACCAGAACGAAATCTTATGGCTGGAGATAGCCCCTATAGACAGGAAAAAACTGCTGACTACAAGATATCAGGCCAAATCCAGAGACTAGAAAGTGAGCGAGCTGAATTGCTCAAAGGGTTTGACAAACATCCTGCTGATGTGGAAACTCAATTATCCAAGAACAAAGCACTGTCTGCGGAACGCGAATATCAACGTTTCTCTGGGACTTACGATGATCTCGAAGAAAACAGTCAGCTACAGAGGCAACTCATAAAGCCAGAGTATTTGGAGTATTTTGACGGTGACACTGAGCGAAATTTGAGGGAAATGAAGAAGACACTCAATTAGCCAAATACAAAACTTAAAAAAGTTGATTGTGTTGCAACGAAATTGTTAACAATCGGAGAGACACATTGCGACTGTACCAATTGGTGCATGACTATGAAATAATCTCTTTGAGGCATCAGTTTCGAAAAAACAGTTAGAAGCAGAGAATCAAAGCGGCTCTCTGAAGCAAACAGTGTGTAACAAATTGGAACCACTCTTACGCAAGATGGACGAAAAACAATCAGAAACTATTCAATTTTTGGGAGCACAAGTTTGTTGTTGAAAATGTCAAGTTGTCCAGTCTAGACAGAAGTAGCTATCGAGCTCTGTTAAAACGGTACTGCCAGAAGGTGAAAATCAGACATTTTAGGTGTCAGCAACATCAGCAGGTGGAACAGATCCGAAGAGACCGTAGTTGTTAAAAGAAACGGAATAATAAAAAATGTTGAAGAGAAGGTTGAGATCTCTTTCAAGCATTTTACTACGCACATCAGCAGGAAAGAACACAGTATCGCCAACTCGCGTTTATCGAGAAGGCGAGAGATCAATGAAATGGATTGCAAAAACTTGAAAACTAAGAAAGAAGTAGAGCAACAATTGTAAGAGCGTCAGAATCAGTTAGAAGTTGAACGTGAAGAAATAGAACTACGTCTGCTAAAAGAACAATTGCAACAACAACAACAACAACAACAACAAAAACAACAACAACAACAACAACAAAAAGAATTACGTCTAAAGTTGCAACAACGAACTACGTCATCGACATCATGAGTGAGCCTCTGAAAACGAAAAAAAAAACAGAAGTCGACGATGAACAAAGACTTCTAAACTTTCAACTGAACAAAGGTAGCTCAAGAGCATCTGGATCAATGGCAGATGAGATAGAAGGTGTTGTATCAAGAAGAAATGAATCGAAAAAGAATCGGAGACTGGGCAGATTCCGTTGCCCAACAGTCTGGCGATAGCCGGCCATTATCTCCTAATGTCCTGATGGACCGTCCTAGGAATGTGACACAGGACCAATTGAAAAAAATTTTCAGCACCTATTTGAAAACTAGCCCGCTTTTTTAACCGGGCGTAGGATTTATCTCAATCCAAGTGCATGATTCGAGTATTCCCAAGAAACCCGAAGTCCTTGAACCAATAAGGGTGACCGAACTACAGACGCTTTTGTCCAAGATGACTTTCCAAGCGCAAGTGGTGCCAGCATTCCAAAACAGACAGAGAAGTCAGAATCCCATAATCAACTCTCGAAACAGATCTGCCGGGAGTAGAAATAGGAGCACAGTAAACCAAGCCACTCCCCAAGTCATTTGCGAACCGGCAGCGAGCGTTGGTGCCAGTGGCTTGCCAAAGTAAAAGCTATCCAAGTTTTCAGGAAAGCATTTGGAGTGGCCAGAGTAGTCAGGTCTTTTTTGATCGAAAACGAATCAGCGACACTGAAAAGATGTAATTCCTGAAGACCAATCTCACGGGTCAAGCGAAAGCAGCATTGTTGGGAATGAGAATCAGCTCCCAATCGAAATATTAAGCTAGGGATAAACTATGTGAGAAATGCGGCAGATCAGATGTTTTAGTCAACCCTCAATTCAAGAAAACACACACAAATCACCCAGTTTGCCACGACGATTCTACAAGCTTCGTTAAACTTGCAAATGTTATTACATATCTGGTAAACACACTAACTCAAATTGGATACACATCCGACCAAGAATCAGAAGGAGGACTAAGTTCAGCAACGAGAAAATTTTCATCACAACTGAGACAACAGTAGCTGCAGTATTTGCAAGATCGTCACGAGGCATTTGAGAGGCAACAGGATTGTTTTCAAAGAGTGGCTTGTCTTTAAAGCGGCAATTCATGAGAAGTTAGCAATGATAATTTCGTTCTTTGACAGAAATATATTTCAAAGCCCCGATAAAACGAAGACGAGTACTTTGGCTTCGAACGTTGAAGACTCAAGAAAACCTAAGAATCATGAGTGTCCCTTAAAGGACGAACAAGACCCTATTTGGACTTATGAAAAGTCCAAATCAATAAAAGTGATTGAACGATGAGAGCAATTTCAGAAGTTCCAGCTGTCTTTCTCTTGTTTGAGGCCTGTTTATGTGTCGAAGGACTGCAAAAGCGGAACAATTATCGTTCCCAACTCTGGAAAGTGACACGACAGATTTTTGCGTAATGAATTCTCAAGGAAGGAAGCCACAACTAGAGTCTCAGACGCTACAACGGCAGTAGCAAGCAACATCACCCATGGAGGACTCCCAGTGGTAAGAAACAAATTGATGAGCAGAGACTTAAGCCTAAATGAGCTACAATGTCTGATTCGGGATCCTCAATCACAACTTTAGACAAAGCAGTGGTATCTAAACTTCAAGGCCGCAAAGAATCCATATCAGTAGCAGTGATCCATGGCTCACAGTAAGTCAAGACTCAAAGACTGCCCATAGCTGTTTCAGCCCATCAGAAGTCTCGATCACTGGCAACAGTGCAATTCTATGTGCACGAGAAATTGAAATTGAGTGACCAGATTGTGGAGCTGCAAGAGTTGCAAGACCAAAACCCATATTTGAGGAACATGCAAAATAGGGCCAACAATCTAAACGAGGTTCCAATGATTCTTGGACAAAATTGTTACGAAATCTAACTCCCTTTTGAATCCAAGATGTCAGAAGACGTGGCTGCTTCATGGGCAATGAAATAAAAGAATGGCTGGGCCTTAAGCGGTCCGCTACCAGCGAAGCAAGCAGCAACTCTTGCCATAACAGCAACACTATTTGGATGATCAATTAGCAAGCCAGTTGAGTAAGCGGTGGGATATTGAGTCCTGCGCCTCAAACTGCGGTGTCACCAGTCAATCAAAAAAAACCAACGAGCAATCAAGACGTTGGAGCAACATCGCAATTCAACGGTTAAAGGCATAAAGTAAGTCTTCAGTGGCGAGTGAACCAAGTAAAGTTGCCGGAAAAATTCTACTCTGCAATAGGGCAACCCAAATCCCTATAACGATGCCTACTAAAAGACAAGTTTTTAAAAATGCGCTATCAGGGAACCATTGACAGAGACGTCAAAGCAGGATATGTTCGCAAAATTGATCAAACAGAGTTCAAATAAAACAAAGAAAAACTGTACTAGTATTTGTCACATGATCTTGTTATCAATCCACATGAGCTCGAAAACGCTAGAAGAGTATGCAAATTATCAAGCCCTGAACGATAAACTTCTATCTGGACCAGATATGTCGCAGAGTCTGATCGGAATTGTTTTTCGAGAAGATCAAATAGCTTTATCAATCGACATAGAAGCAGTAATTTTCAAATAGATATACCAAGCGACGACAACTGATGTCTATCATTTTCTGGTAAGAAAACCCAAAAGAGAAGGTGCAAGTTTACAAGTAAGTACACACGACAACTTTTTGGGGCGAAAAGCTCGCCGACTTGTGCAAATTACGCTTTGCACCAATTGATGAACGATAAAGCAGACAACAACGAAAATCTCGTCAGAACGGTTCAGAGAAACTTCAACATGGACAACTTCTATAATTCAGACAGAATCACTCGAGAAGCAATTGAAACTTATAAAAAAAAAACAGAGAAATTTTTAGTAAATGTGGATTTAAATTAACAAAATGGATAACGAGCGACAATAAAGTCAAGTCAAAGATCCCAATTACAGACAGATCGACGAATGCTGTGAAAAGTTTTGAAGCTGAACCACAATCATCTTCAATCCTTGTGCTAACCTGGAACGTGGACAAAGATAGTCTCACTGTCTGTCGTGGAACTGAGAAAGATTTCCAGCAAAGAACTCAGAGAAATGTCCAATGGTTTGTTGCAGCAAGTTCTCAACACTTGGGATATGTTTAACTTTCACGATACGGAAGCGCCTACTGCTTAAAAGCATTTGGGCGGCCATGGGACAAGCACGGAACAAAAAGTAGTGACAATTTCAATAAGTAGACTTTATTTCAGAATTGATGTACAAACTTGAGACTTCACAATTTCGCAGATGCCTCGGAAGCAACGTTTACAGTGGCATATCTGCAAGATCAAGAGTGCTTGAAACTGACCTACGTGATAGGGAAATCAGGCACACGACAGTTCAAAAGTTAGAACTTCAAGCAGCAGTATATTGAGTTCGCCTCAGGAGGCAGATATTGAGAGCTTGATGTGAAACTTGACAGAATCTACCATTGGACTGATTCAACTATAGTGTTACCATGGCTACAATCACGACACAAGAAACAAGTATATGTTGCCAACAGAATAGCAGAAATTTTGGAAAGCTCTTAAATGGACCAATGGAGACGTGCTAAAGGCGTCGAAAACCCTGCAGATATTTGCACAAGAGGAATGATCATTGAAGGAATTAAGTACTCCGAGGTGGTTAAATGTGCCGGCTTGGTTCCAGAAGGATGAATAAAGATGAGCAAGGCTGTGGTCTCAAGAGAACGAAGTCAAACCCGAGCAAGCTATCAGTGCTGTAGCAACAGAAAGCATAGCCAAGCGATCATTTGACTGGAACCACTACAGCAGTTTCAATGGAATCAGAAACTTTACTGCCTACTGGATGCAATTTAGGACGAAGCCAAAGGGACCTCTCAAACTCGACGAGATCTACCCAGCAGAGCAAATATTGATTCGATTTGTTCGAACCGAAAGCTTCCTGAACGTTTCAAAGTCGATAACAAGCAGCAAAAAAATCTTTTAAACGTTGAATACAGCCAAAAAGTCATCCTTAACAGAGAAATATGGCACAACTCGGGAGAAAACAGACTGAAGCTTTCAAACCTTGATTACAATTCCAAACACCCAATGTTGTTAACAGCGAAGCATCCAGTGTTACAACTTCTGCTGGAGACAGCACATCAAGATATCCTACATGAGGGCACAGAATACGTAACAGACAAGATTCAACAAGAACACTGGATCATCGGATTGCGAACTTCATGACGAACAATTAAGTGCAGACACCGGATCGCCAAACCAATCCACCCACCCACGGTGAACGCACCAGGAGAACGACTTGATGAACATGTGCTCCCATTCACCCATGCCGGAATTGATTAGTTTGGGCCCCTTGCAGTCAAGTTCCTACTACATAACTTTTAAAAGATGATGCTGCTTCTTCACTCGTCTAACAAGAGGAGCACTAAGCAGTACACATCGAAGTTGCACAATCATTGGACACCGAGTCATGTCTAGTTGAACCTACCCGACTCATTGCAAGACGTGGCTACCCAATTACCATCACCAGCGACAATTTCACAAACTTCCTTGGAGCAGCCAAGGAACTGAAGGCGTTTGGTCGAATGGGACAAAATGTGAGATTGAACGAGACTTAACATAGAAAAATGTCGTTTGAAATTTGAAGTTTAAACCCCCAAACTTTGGTGGAATCTGGGAAAGATTAGTTCAGAGTTGCAAGAAATTCATGGAATCTTTGACAACCGAATCCTCACCGACGAAGTATTCAGTGCGAAAATGTGTCTTTTAGAGGAAACTCTCAACGCAAGACCCCTGACAGCAGTCAGTGACGACCCAGAAGATTTATGGTGAAGCATATGCCGACATGATCAGGAAAATATGGATTCGTGAATATCAGCCGCATTAGAACCAGAGACCGAAGTCGTCGAAAGAACAGGTGCACAAACGGAAAAAAGGGGGATTTGTTTGTATGGTAGATGATCCAATGAAACAATACCAACACAAAAAAGAACGAATCGTCCAAGTCTTCAAAGGCGACAATGACGTTGTACCACCAGCGAGAGTTAAAATGATACTTGGCGAATTCAACACATCGGTAGTAGTGACTTTAATACCAGTATTTTTTAAGGTGTTTTCGAGATCGAAAACAGGGCCGGCGATGTTGGCGCCACTTTGTGTCATAATCAAGAGCCATCAGACAGAAAGAATTAACTTTGAAACCAGCAAAAATTGTTCACACCCCCTCCCTGATTTTCGTGAAGGGAAAACCTGAGCATCAAGCTGCCTTAGCACAATCAACTACAGGACGACTTAAAAAGCACAAAACTAAAGCTACAAAAAAGATAACAAAACAGCAAGCACCACATGCCCGAATAGCCAAAAAATTAACGGCAGAAACAACGAAATAAAACTGCAAGACCTAAACGAAATACAAAAAACCCGCTAAAAAGGCAACAAAATAGCAGGCATAGTGTACCTGAAAAAACAAGAGGATGACAACAATTTTTTTTCTCATTCAGACCTCTGCAAAATTTACAAAATAAAAAGAAAAGGAGATCAAGCAGTTGAGTCTTTAAGAGAGCTGATAGTTAATCTTAAGTTTTAATTCCAAAAGAATGTTAATTTGTTATCTTGGAGCCAATTCAAATCATAAACAAGAACAATCAGAAAGCAAGAACTAACCTCAAAACTGGAAAAACTTAGAATTTGTCAGAACTCAGAAACAAAAATATTACTGAAAATTTTTACAACTTGGGGCGCCAAAGTTGCCAAACCCTCCAATTTTTTTTTGAAAGCTTGAGCAACCGACAGTCCTAACACCTGGTTAGGGTAACCTCTAAGCTACCCATGGCCCCCACGAACACTCTTTCGTCAGACCTCCAAGTCTGGCTATTAAAATTTATTTGGTGCAAAGTGCATTTTTCATATATTTCCTGTTCACACCTAAATTTCCATTCATGTTAATTAGGTGAATTCTTAGAAATCTATTTGTGGTCAAATGCGCCAAAAAATATTCAGGCATCTAGTTCTACGTAATAACCATCCGTGCTTATGTCAACAAAAGCAAACATTGCAGTAACTTGACATTTACAGTAGAAATATTGACCTAAACCTCTCTATTTGATTAACCAATCAGGAATGATTTATGATGATGTTATAGATAGTTTCTACCTTATTAGTTAACTTAACCCGTTTGTTCTGACACTGACATTGTATCATATTCAGAACCATCAAAAACTGTTGCCAAGTGCGGTTGCCTCTCAGAATAAACTGTAATTTGATTCTTCATCAACTTTTGTCTTTTATGCTAAGTTTTCGCTACATCTTAAATCTTGCAAGTTTTAATATAGATGAATTTTTTTGACAAGAAGTTAACAACAGTACTAGCAATTGGCTGAAGCCTCTTAAACTTCACCACGAGATTATATATTGGTTATCACTAATGATATTCTTAACTTCAATCAACAAATAAATTACAGTCCTTTATTACAGTCCCGAGCAACTGATCGTTTCGACAAGATTGTTATTCAATTTGAAATCAGTGAAGAACCAGGCCGGTGTAGAGCGCCAGAACCAGGCTGTGATATTTCGGTTCCGCTGAGATGCTTGAGCAGCTGCAACATGTTAATTGTGGATTACTTACCTAATTTTTTCTCATTAACGTTGTTAAAAGTTCGCAGCCAAGATTTGTTTCTTTTTTGTAACCAATATCAAATATATCTCAAATATTTTACATTTTTTCAGTGTTTCTCTTTACCACAAATAAATGATTAACTGAATTCAAACGAAGATAATGTCTCGAGAGTTTTAACACTATTTTAAGAACATTCTGCAATGATTTTGAGGTTTTTTAATGATGAGATTATTTTTCTTGCAAATGCTGCAAGATAGCTATTTTATTGGCTGGTTTTGCAATATAACCTTTTTTTGCAATATTCTGACAGAATCATGCAAGATAAACATCTGGTCTCGACTCTGGCTAGCAGAGGCTGGAAAGAGATCTGGAAAGAGACTGTGGCTGAAAAGAGAAGCTAGCAGGGGATTTTATAGTTCCGTAACGCAGTTCCGTCAAGTTCTGTCACCTTTTGGGCAGCTCTTATGAGTTTGAAAACGTTTTCAGGTATATGTATTGGTAGAGCCAACTTTAAACAAAAAAACTCTTTTTTTTATTTTCGTGTATCAAATTGTATTTTGTCAATTTTCTCTCGATCTGAATTGAACAAAAATTCTTACGTTAAATCATGCGATTTTGGTTAATTTCGTTCCAGTTTGTTCATCTGCCAAGCATTTTTTTGTGGTTCTCTAGCACACAAAACAATTGAACAACCTAAAATTTCAATCGATTTTGCGTTTTCTGGATTTTAGTGTTAAAACTATGTCCACAGTTTTCACAATTTACTGACAATTGTCAACTATGCAAAATATTTAGACAAAACGTGGAAATAAAATACGAATATTGAGGGAAAGATAAAAGTATATATTTTTTCACGCGTTTTCAAGGATAAACGTAACACATTTCCTCAACTTTTTACATGTAATTAGCTTTAAACGTTGTTGTCCGACTTTTAATTGTATTTACTTGAGACCCAATTCAATGAATTATGTTTCTGAATATAGATATGCGCAACCACAAAACTGCAAATTGTCCTCTTAACCTGCGATTAGTATCCAGGGGGATATTTTGTAAATTAATCACCATTTGGGTTTTCTTTCATTTCGGTCCAATTTTCTTCTTAGTTAATTGGAAAGAGTTAATTGGCCGACAAAATCGAGTATGCACACTAATTTCTTTGGACATTGGCCACGTAATGATAGCTGAGAATCAAGAGTAGCAACAATTTGTTGTTAAATTTGTAATTTTCCGTCTTTTTGTGAAAATTTTTCTTCCAAAAGTCAACTAGGTGTTTCCAAAGGTGTTTTGATAGGTTGTAATTATTTAAATTTATGTTTATTGACAAGAAAATAGTTTATTTCGAAGATGTTAACAAGTTAAATAATTTAGTTTTTTGTATGCTCTTAAAATTTTTTCTTAAATAATATTGTGCCCTCAGTGATCAACAACATATTTCAATTTAATCGTAGTTTTTTAGAAATTTTTTTGAATACCAGAAATTGCTGCCAGTCAGAAAGAAGGCGCGACCAAAATTTTAAATTTTTTCCAGGCCATTGACTTGGGTCGCACGGCACCCACTGTCCGCGACCGAAATTGTTCTGGCCATCACCTGCCTTAGGTCGCGGACCTCATCCTGGGATCTTACTTTTCCTTTCTGTCAATGCTCTTTCTATCCTCCGTATAGAAGTTAAAATGTACATTTGGTCTGACTGTCAGGTTAACGATTTTGACAATCAAATAGACTTCAGTCCTGTGGACTGGATAAACAACAATTGCGTCATCCTGTTTTGTGGACGGTATTCAAAAACGTGTAAAAAATTGTTGAAAAAATCTATTCGAACATTTATTCAATCATTCGATCGTGGGCTCATAGATCAGCGTTAAATCTCGAAAAACAGCAAAAAGTCGGAGGACTTAAGTTACAATTGAGCCCCTTAGCTAGCTTCATTACAATCAAGAGTTTTAGCTTGCCGATATTGATGCAAAAGCACAATTTTGAGGTGAAAAGGACAAATTGAGAGCACTTTCAGACCAACATGGTGCACCTTTGCGCTTTGCTTTCCTGTTACATTTTTCAGAAACCTGGTTTGACCTGATTTCGGTCACATTTCATCGCAATATAGTGCAACAAGGCGGCTCAGCAATGTGCGAAGGCACATAAGGTTCCGACCCCGCTCATCCACAATTTTGGCATAATTGTCTACCAAGTGAGGAACAGATAGAAAACCCAAAAATTATTTTTTGGAATCCCAAAAAACCCAAAAAAGCCCAAGTATTTTTCAAAAAAATTGTGTATGAACGATAAGATAGCCTCCAAAGCAAATAACTCAGTAGAGTAAAAATTGAAGCATTAAATTGCTGTGATATGCCAATATTAAGAAAGCGAGTCAAGACGAACAGCAAAATCAAACAGCAACAACAACAACAACAAACATTAATTACATCAAAAACTTTTTGTCCGCTTTAAAAAACACAAATTAATAACAAAGTTAACATATCGTCAGATGAACCTAAAACTAAACAAAATAACTTATAAATAACCAGAAAAGATATGGACCGGTTCATATAAAGGCTTAGTAACAATTAGACAAAAAAGAAAAAAAACAGTAAAGTTAAAAAATTTGCTTATCTTTTTAAAACAAATAACTTCAAAGTGAATAAAACCATTAGAAATCAAGTAAAATATCCCAAAGTGTTAAGATTACCAATGTTTCTATCGAAGGGCATTAGGACCTGTACTTATTCATTTCTTTAAGCGGCTAAAAAGAACAACAAAGAAACAACAAACAAAAATTCATTTGAAACTTGCCAGAAAACGCTGTCAAAACCGTCAAGCCATATTTCTGCCCTCAAAATAAATTCGTTTGCGCCTTGTTCAAACTCCGATAATGTAGTATTTGGCCATTTATTAGTGAGACTAGCTATTAAGTAGATAAAAAAGAGAAAAGGGCAAAAGTATCTAATATTTTTGATTTTTTTTTTCGAAATAAAATTATATCCAAAGTCATGAAAAACATTAATTACAAAATGAAATTTTTAAATAAGGTCATTTATTCATCCAAAGAAATTCGTTGACCTGCAATTTTCCAGAATAATTCTTGAGAATAATTCTTTAAAAAGAACGTCAAACATGACAAAAATCAAAATAATTTACTTTTTTGTGAAAAACCGGTGTCAAAGTCAGTAAGGTCAAAGCGCATTCTTTAAAAAAAAATAGATTTTGGGACATCAATCCTATTTGACACCTTCCCTTGTCACCCATAATGTCATATTTGATCTGTAATTAACGAGATTAGGTACCAAAAAGAAAAATAAAAAGAACAAACTTGCGAAGTTAAAAAGTTTTTTTTAGTTTTGGAAAACTGTTGTTTTCAAAGTCATGAAAGCCATCAGCTATCTACTAAAATCAGAAAACCGGCTCGTCTATCGTTCCATAAAAAGAAAGTGAAACCTATCACTATACAGGAAATTTCATACAACTGAAATGACAAAGTAAAAGAGACAGTTAAAGACAAAATTAAAAAATTCAATTATTTTTTTGAAGAAAGAAGTGTCGAGGCCGTTAAAAGGAAATCTATATCTTTAAGGATTCTAATATGTTCAATTGTGTTTCTTTTTTAACGCTAATAATGTGATCTGAGAACTGTCAGAAATGCGATAATGTGACTAGAAAACGTGAAAAACTGGCAAATTTCTAAAAATAAAAAAAATCTGAAATCTAGTAGTATCAAAGCCAGAAAACAATAACTTCAAGCTTAAAAATGTAATTGAAGATAAATTTCAAATCAGTAGAATGAAGAAGCAATCTTTTTTTGCTGACACTAAGCTGCAAGTTGACAAAATTAAGAAAAAAAATGGAGGAAAAGTTCGTTAAGCCATTATTTATTTAAAAATCAATTATTTTTAAAAGTCGAATTGATCATAAACTTTTAAGTAAAAAACTAAATGCATTAGCTTAGGAAGCCAATTGAACCTATCAGTCTTGAGCTTTCATTTGATATGTTCTGTTCTTTATTAATAAAAAAAGGTCTTTTTCAAAAAAAAAAGACCGACTGATTGCAATCCGAATTCTTTTTGGATTGTAACGGTCCAAGATTGGCCCAAAATTAGCCCTGCTGATGATCATTGTCCGTTAGAAACTATTGATTTCTCGAATACTGTAGTTATAGATAATTTTTTAGTTGAAAACTCAAAAAAAAAATTTGCATTTTTATAATAAACGAGTAAAGCTAGCAAAAAACGGCAAAGTTTTAATTACAGAGCACTCTCAGCGGAAGTTGAAGTAGGAATAGCCCTCTTCTGAGTCCACAAAGATTGTATTAGTGTTGTTTGGGGATGTAGTGCCGGCAAATTTTATCAAAGTGGATTAAAGTAGCTTATTTCGTGCTGTTTTTGATGAAAAAAGCTGAATTTTGAAATATTTATCCAGAGTTTTTGACCAAAAAACTTAAATCAGAAAAATTAACATGGCTTGTTTTTCCTTAAAAATAAAATCAACGACACTATGCTTAAAAATTTTAACAAATTTTAGCAAAATTGACGTAAAATTAGACAAAATTTCGGAAAATGTGAATAAAACAACGTGAATTCACTCTAAATTTTTCAGAAGTTTAAACATCGATAACTCCCTGAAGAAAACGAAAATTGAAAAAAATCTTTTTAATTCCATATTCTACGCTACGAGCTTTCTAATGATACCAGTATCAACTCTCTACGATGAATATATCGATCGGCGAAAATTGACTGAACAAAAAAAACCCAGTTGAGTATATAGTTCCTCCCCCCTTGTGATACATATGAATACATATATATACATATATATATATATATATATATATATATATAAATATATATATATATATATATATATATATATATATATATAAATATATATATATATATATATATATATCGAAATCTGTATGTGTACTTAATTATCAATCTATCCTCTATTTTATATTCATATCATAAATATATCATAACTAAGGTTATGACTTTTTATTATTCACGTATAAATATGTTCCCGCTAGTCTACTAAATTATTTCATAGTTTGTTCACAGTATTTTATTATAAGTAATCATATCTCATTTATCATTCTGAATTCAAGTTGCTCTGCAAATGCTTTTAATATACGAAAGCCAAATTCTAGCTTGGATTTGCTCCGCAATTCCAATAAGTAAAATTAGTAACGCACACTAATTTTCGTATTCGCTCTGCGATTCCGATATACTTTTGAGATAGTGTATTTGCAACACTATTACAACTCTGTTTGCTAAGCTCAAATATAACATGGCGCAGTCAGAACTAAAAGACAGTGGCAAATCTCCACTCGGAATTCAACCCTTCTGGGAAAAGGCAACCCTCGAGACCCCACTTCGATGGGAATATTGGAGGAAGCAGCTCAAACTTGCAATCCTTGCTCGTGAAGGAATTGAAGTGGATCTACTATTAGCCGATCCCCCAGAAAATGGTATTCCGCCTCCTGAACCAGCTTATGAAGACGCAGTTGAAAACCCGACAGCACAATCGGAGCGAGACCAACGCACCCGTATTGAACAGGCAAAAACAGCATGAAAGAAAAATTGTCAACTTATTGTAGCGGTAGGCATACTATGCGGAGATAAACCGTGGAAACTCTGCGACCAAAAAGCATCGTTATTGATGTACTTGAGTCTGGGAACAGAAGAGCGGCGGGTATTCAATTCAAAAAATTCGACTGTTAATCTGGTTGAAATTTCAACAAGAAATCTTTGAGATGATTTGAACACAACCTTCACCTGAATTCATAACATCACTTTCGATCGATATCTCTTTCTTACACGGAAACAGCAAAAGGGAGAACCAATTGAAAAATTTTATGGTCATCTCAAAGAACTTATAGAGAATTGTGATTTAGGAGAAAAAGGGGATGCTATCATCAGAGACGTTTTTATCGCAAACATGCAGAATGAGGATATCCAAAAAGAACTTCTGAAAGAAACGGTAGAACCTGACAAAGCATTGGCAATAGCAATCAACATCGAAATGGGTACCCTCAATCAACCCAAAATGAATGCAAACAAAACTGAGCTCAATTCAACCGTTAATCAAATGCAGCGGATGCGCATCGCGAATGCTACCCCTTTCTCTACTATGAACACTACTGCACGGAAGAAGCCCACAACTTGTCATTTTTGTGGAATGAACTCGACTTCTGAGCATCGCAATAGATGTCCTGCTCGTGGAAAGAAATGCAATAATTGTGGTATTGAAAATCATTTCGCAAAAGTCTGTCGAAAACCTAAAGACCCCAATTCGTACCCAAAACCTAGGCCACGGGTTAAAAATGTCGAAAAAGATGACCAAGCTGAAGACGTCAATCAAATTTCGGTTGATTTTGATCTCGATTTGGAATCGAACTATTCATCAGATGAAGATAATTGCGTGGCTGCAGTATCTTCGACGGAATTCACAACTTCTGTGGAAGCGATCAATCTCCCTGTAACGTTCGGAAATACAGCAACGAATGTCTTGGTGGATTTGGGCAGCGTATGCACAATAATAAACGAATCATTGGCAGCTTCAATTGTTTCCCAAGACTCAAATTCCAAGTGGATACGCGAGGCGAATCCCAAACAATTGAAAACTTTCTCCAACGAGCCTATTCATACGCTAGGCATTCTTCAAACTTCAATTCGAAGCAACAATTGGTACGCGAATCCAATAGAAATTCAAGTCGTGACGGATGGTCACCACCCACTGTTGGATAGAGATTTGTTTCCTGCTTTCGGACTCTCAATTCAACAGGCAAATAATCAAACGACAATTAACCAGGTAGAACAAGAATACTGTCCAATCAAAAAACAGATTGCAACTGATTTTCCTGATTTAATCTCCAGAATCGGTAAGTCCAAAGTACATATCGTTCGTTCATAATTTCATAAAAATTACGATTTGACGAATTGAAAAACCTTTCTGAACAAGGACATATTGAAAAATTACCAGAATGTTCCTATAAAAATTTTATTTCCCCTGTCGTAAAAACAGTCAAGAAGGACAAATCCGTAAAGTTAGCTCTCGATTCGAAAATTTTGAACAATTCAATACATAAAAATAAATATCAAATGCCAAATATAGATAGCCTTATCGATCAGATTTTACAGCACATTAATGACTCTATTCAGGGCGAAAACGTTTACTTCTCAACGATTGACTTAAAATACGCATATAGTCAATTAAACTTGCACCCGGATACCGCACGTTATTGTAATTTCAACATCATTTGTGGCGACGCAACAGGTACGTATCGTTTTAAAACAGGATTTTATGGTCTTACAGATATGACGGCAGAGTTTCAAAAGGCGATGGATTACACATTGGTTGGTTTGTCTAACACATACTGTTTTCTTGACGATATAATTGTAGTTAGCAAAGGTAGTAAGGAATCGCACCTCAAATACGTTTACAATTGTCTGAAAAAACTCGAGGCCGATAATCTCAGAATTAACTTAAGCAAATGTCACTTCGCAAAGCAGCAGATATATTGGCTTGGCTTCACATTTTCACAAAGTGGTGTTAAACCTATAGAGTGTGAAACAGTAGCAATTGCGGAAATCAAAGCTCCAAAAACATTGAAACAATTACGGTCATTCTTAGGTAGTGTCCATCATTTAAGTAAATTTATTCCTAATCTTGCCAAAATATACCACCCTCTTCGGCCGTTATTAAAGAAAAGCGAAAAATTTATCTGGAATGAAAATCATCAAACACATTTCGAGCATATCAAAAGTGTCACTGCGAATGCTACAGAAAATACTCATTTTAACCCGACACTGGAAACGCGAATCAAATGCGACGCATCTCGCCAAGGTTTAGGCGCTGCGCTTGAGCAATTAGATTTTGAAGGGTGGAAAACGGTAGCTTTTGCATCTCGATTTCTTAATAGCAATGAAGAACGTTATAGTATAAATCAACTGGAATTGCTTGGGGTGGTTTGGGCTATTGAATATCTTAAATATTATCTTTTTGGGAAAAATTTTACTTTCTTGACAGATCATAGAGCACTTCTTTCAGTCTTAAAATCTCACCGTTCCAATAAATCTTATAATAGTAGATTAACAAGATGTATCGATCGTCTGTTACCCTTTGATTTTAATATAGAGCATATTTCTGGCACTAGTTGGGTTTAGTTGATTATAATTCGCGCCAACCAAATCAAAATGCAAAAAGCATCACTCAATATGATGAGGAATTTATGGTAGCAACAATTTCCCGCATTCGCGACGCAATTACATCTTTTTTTAGTCATTCAAATAAAATTCCTTTCCATAAGCGGCACACAAACAGTAAATACAAATTACAAGTAAACAAGACGCGCGTCCACTCTTGCAAAACTGCTAAAAGTAGCACGCATAATTCAAATGCCTCAAATAATTCACTCACTACTCGAGCACAAGTAAATAATTACAATCGAAAATTCATTTCTCGCTTTGATTGCCACGCAAATCACTTGCTCAAATCTGATACTATACTCGCATCGCGAATTCAGTCACAAAATTCTCATTGTAACTCAGTAGCAAATTCAAAACAACAAATACTCCATATCAGAATGTCAGTAACTGAGGCATCACAAAGTAATCCACCCACTTTGCCACAAACTCCAAGAGTGACATTCCGCACCCAATCTACCCCAATACCAACTACAAGTGCCTGGCCCAGTAACACCAAAGCCTCATCATCACCCGAAGAATACGACATCGAGCTATCCCGGGAGGAGATCTTTGAGAATAATCTCAATCAGTTATTCACAAAATCATTTCTGGCAGTTCTCACCAGCAAGGACGCAATGCTGAAAAAGATTCGAGACTGTGTCATCCAGGATGATGAGGCCCGTTGCAAAGAAGTTAGCCCGTACATCCACTCCTTTTGGAAGGATCTGCACGTCAAATCCGGCTGTCTTTGTGTGGATCAACGTGTGGCCATCCCGAATTCCATCAAGGAGGCGGTGCTCGAATCAATTCAAATGACGCACCCTGGTAGTTGGGGAATGATCTCCCTCTCTCAATACGCATCGTGGTCATACATGCATAGGGAAATTTTAGCAAAGACTTCCGATTGCGCCCCATGTACAGAGATTGGTAAGAATTTAAAACCTATCATACCAAAATCTAAATGGCATCCACACAAAGCTTGTCAAGAACCTAACGAAGAAATACCAATTGATTTTGGGAGTCCGATAATTAACGATAAAGATAAAGATATTTACTTCTTAACATATATTGATCATTTTTCCAAGTACCCGACAGTTAGATTATTTGACAACGCTAATGGGGTAAATGTAGTAAAATTCCTCGGTGATAACGCATATACTCACGGAATCCCGAGAACAATACGTTTAGGCCAAGCAACTTGTCTTGTAGGTAAACAAGTTACGAACTACTGTAATGAAAATAATATTAACATTCTCGACGCTCCGGTTGGTGATCATAGAGCTATTGGATTGGTAGAGCGAATGATACAAACAAAAGAAAGACGTTTATCTTGCATGAAAGCTGAAAATAAAGATACGTTTTCAACATCTAAAGCGATTAAACAAATAGTTTCTGATTTACGACTAACTAAACAGAAAACAACAAAGATAACACCGTTTGATGCTCATTTCGGCCGTCCTGCAAATACTCCCTTAAGGAACATTAGCACACTTCCATCGAGTCTAAATTTAACTTATGAAAAAATTATTAATCACTATTTAGATGCTGAAACAGTTCCTGCGGATGACTTCCTGGATGAAGCTGGGTGGCTCAGTATTGACAGAAGTGATACGGAAATTGAAAAATACATGTGTCAGGCATCATTAGACGCGGGTCCGCGCTATCGTGACTCGGACAACAAGGAATCCCGTTTCATAACAAACCCGCAACTCACGGACCTCATACCGCGAACGGAACAGTCTCTTAAGGTCAAGCTAGCACGGAAACTCCCGAATAAAAAGAGAGCAAAGAGACAGTTGGCAGGCCTGTATGAAGTCCTCAAACCGGGATCTTTCGTGACGAAGTCGTCACCCACAACAACGATTATCAATGAGCCCGGACGATCCCCAGTAAAAGTTCGAGACAGTGATCTGGCTAAATTCAGAACAAAAGCCGAAAGATCGACAATTTGTGGATATATGCGCAACGACGTCCCGCGCCATATGAAAAAACGACGGAGTCCAAAATTGCAAAACATAGCAACGATCTCAAAAAGCAAAAGAGGGGCGAAATAAAGATCAGGCACCGTCAACGTGACACTACTTCGGTAGTTTCATCGGTAAACTCAAATGTCTCACGTGCAATGACAGTACGAGAGCCAACAAAACCACAGGTCAAACGCCGTCGTAACATCATCTCAGATGACTTTAACGAGAATGCAACAGATCTCGAACAACCAGTGATCTCAATTGTACCGGCTCCACCTGCACCCAATTCACAAGCTCCGCAAACATCACTCATACCCCCTGCACATGAAGACCCTGCACATGAAGATCAAACCGAAGGCCGCAAGCGTAAACGACCTCAACTCTATGGTTTCACCGATGCGGATATCTCCCCAACAAGTTCTTTGGCCTCTTCAAGCTCAGCGAAACCAAAGAAGCGTAAAAATAAGAAAGATTAGAAAACTTCTGCGACTGAAAATTCGGTAGTAGCTCATTCAAGATGCCGAACAGTCAAGAATCCCGTCACCACCCCGACCCGTTTCACCATCTGATCCCGGAACTAGATACTATGAATATAAGCAAGAACGAGAACTGTCAGTGTGGGATGCGGAGAATGAAATATAATGAGAAATTAAAACTTTGCAAACTCTGATTAACTACAATTTCATCATTTATTTATGTATTTGCCCTGCATTTCCAATTTGCAATGCGTATACCAAACTTAATTTATTTCATTTCCTGTTTCATTCCAATTTCTAATTAGTTCATGTATTCGCTCCCCGAATCCACTCAAATATGTATGTGCAATTAACTTTATGCTTCTCAACTTGTTCGTTTACACATTTTCACTTTACAATGTATCTGTTTTTCAAATCCAACTTTATTCTGATTTTCCAATTTAATGTGCTGTAATTGTCACTTCAATTCCTCATTACAATAATTCATTACATATGCTTTGCATATACACAAGTTTAATCTTATTGTCCTTTATATTTAGCATTTGCGACGCCTCTCCAGCCTATTTTATGTTGTGTTTCAATCTCTTAATTCTTTGTGTTGTTTTTTTTTAAAAATTGTAAATTTATTTCAATTTTTCTGTCAGGGGGGAAATGTGATACATATGAATAGCTATATATATATATATATATATATATATATATATATATATATATATATATATATATATGTATATGTATATATATATATATATATATATATATATATATATATATCGAAATCTGTATGTGTACTTAATTATCAATCTATCCTCTATTTTATATTCATATCATAAATATATCATAACGAAGGTTATGACTTTTTATTATTCACGTATAAATATGTTCCCGCTAGTCTACTAAATTATTTCATAGTTTGTTCACAGTATTTTATTATAAGTAATCATAATCTCATTTATCATTCTGAATTCAAGTTGCTCTGCAATCGCTTCTAATTTACGCAAGCCAAATTCTAGCTTGGATTTGCTCCGCAATTCCAATAAGTAAAATTAGTAACGCACACTAATTTTCGTATTCGCTCCGCGATTCCGATATACTTTTGAGATAGTGTATTTGCAACACTATTACAACTCTGTTTGCTAAGCTCAAACATAAAACCCCTCAAGAGGGGTCGGAACAATTAAGAACTTGTACGTATTGAAATTATCAGAGGTATATGCAATTCTTAATCAAATTCAAATTACTTGTACTGAAACCTGCAAGTTTACTTATCATTGTAATTTTTAATTTAAAGATAAAATAAATTTTGCGAAGAAATGCAGCAAGGTTATTTAGTTAAGTTTATCAACGTTATAAACAATTGCCCTCAAACGAATGGCGATTGGTTAGCTTCAACGATAGCTAGTTACAGTTAAGGCAGGCTAGCTTTAGCTTAATTGAGAAGGGGGTAAGTGAGTTTGAATAGAGGAGAGGCGTGAGCGCGAGTAGGGGGCAGCGTGCGGAAATACGGGTGGATCCAGTTGGAATGGCTGGAGTGGGCAGGGAACTGTTGGGGATAGAAATGGTGGTGGTTGCTGGCGGTGTTGAAGTGGTGACGAGGAAACGCGTCTGACGTGTGTGTGTGTGTGTGTGTGTGTGTGTTTGTTTGCGTGCGTGCGTGTGTGTGTGTGTGTGCGTGTGTGTGTGTGTGTGTGTGTGTGTGTGTGTGTGTGTGTGTGTGTGTGTACGTATGTATGTATGTAAGTATGTATGTGGGGGGGGGTTAAGTGGGAGGGGCAACAAACTCCGTGAACTGCACGCCGGACCATGTTTCTTGAACAGTTTCAGGAATCTCATAGTTAGAGAGTAGTGTGTAATAAGGCTCCAAGCGAACTTTGTGCCCTCGGGGTCTCACATGATTATACCGTTTTTGAGGACAAAAATTTTAACAGTCAAGCAAAAAAGATCAGAGGGAAAGACGGCAGAAAGAGAAGTTGCATTTAAAAATTAGCCAGAACAATATAATTGCTACAAGCTTTTCTCAAGACCAATTACCTAAGAAAACAATTTTATTAAAAAATTGCAAAGAACGCATATTTTTC
Source organism: Convolutriloba macropyga (assembly GCF_964194025.1). Lineage (NCBI taxonomy): Eukaryota > Metazoa > Xenacoelomorpha > Acoela > Convolutidae > Convolutriloba > Convolutriloba macropyga. The sequence continues at coordinate 46,391,578 of NC_134471.1, forward strand.
TAATCTTTTTGCTAATTGTTGACATTAAAGTGTCATCCGCTTACAAACAGTTAACCGGGTTGACCAAAAGTTGGAAATTTATGGACCATTGAATTCAAAATTCGACAAGGAGCCTCGAAAATGTGTTCCGACATAATGTTCCGACCCCGCTAATTCCCATTTTCGACTTAAGTGGCTACCAAATGAAAAGAAAGAAATTTTTCAAAAAAATGCATATCGTTCAGCAAACCGCAAAACCAATAAACTTCTTGTTAACAGGACTCTAATCTCGAACACACTCAGCGGAGAGTAAGCTATCTGTGCTTTTCTACCGGCTCAGTACAATTGCTTTTAAATGAAAATTTTCGTCTCGGAATAGTTTAGTTCTCGAAGATTGCTTTGAAAAGCTATCATCTTGTTTGATACACCAGTCACCATTTTTTTTAAAAAAAAGTACCAACATCCTCAAGCGAGTCTTTTTAAAGGGATGTTTTTTCGATTGATTCAGATTGTTTCAGAAAAAATTGAAATGTGTTCGTGAGACAGAAAACAGGTACAATACTAACTTTTCCTCACTCCACTCAAAATGTTTATTCAACAAAAAAACTCTCCCTTGGTTTTTTGTCAGAATTTACCACCTCTCGGCGAGTGTGGGGGGGAGGCTGGAGACTGGGTGGGTTAGTTGAAGATAGCGGTTCTACTTTCTTCATTTAACCCTCATTCTGGGCCTCCCCGGAAGATGTATGGAATCTCAGCTTAATCCTAAAAAGCTACGAACTGGAGCCACACATCTTCCTTGGGCAACAATGCACGCTAACCATCTGCACTCTAGATGGAAGGTGTAATTGTTGCTCTCCACTATGAAAAAGTAAAAATCGCTTTCCAGGGGAATCAAACTTTCCATGAATGAATTATTTTGATTTCTTCTACACTTAATTCCCTGAACCGCTGTACTAGGGGGGGTCGCGCTCAGAAACAGAAAAGATTGTTTTTGAGACTTGCAACCCGGTGCAAAATGCATTCCACTCAACTTTTGGAACTTCGAAATTTTTGATTACTTTTCCATTTTTTTTTCAACATTTTCAATTTTTCATTGATGGGGCTCACCTGGGCTGATGACAACGACTAAAACAGCAGTGTTACTTCCCAACTAACATCCAAACACAAACCATTCCCATCAAAATATCAGAAAATTGACAAAATTTGCCAAAAAAATGTGTCTTACGGGACACGCAAACGTGGGAGGACATTCGGGTGTTACTGGGTTGCAAACCCAGTAACACCCCCCCCCCCTCCCCCACTTTGGTGTCTAATCTGTGCATAAAGTGTCAATGACAATATTTAACTTATTTTGACATTCGTTTCTCCTGCAACTCTTTGTCTCTTATTCAGTCCTTTTGATGTGAGTGTTCACACACCAAACCATATGTGTGGTATTCATTCACTCGAGGCATGAACTGAAGCACGTGAAAAGAGAACTAAAAATCATGGACAGAGAGTGATAAATTAGCTCAGGAGTGACGGTTGTTTACTCTTTCTACCCTTTGGCCCCCGGGCAAACAATGCTTATATAATTCTAATTATAGGGAACAAACAAAGCAGAGTAAACAATGTAGGGAATAGGAAACGAGTTGAACAACTTCCGCTGACAGAGAAAAGCTTCTCTGTTCACTTTCATTTTGCTATAATTTCAATATAGTTGGTCGTTCCAGTTCTTAAGCCCCGCTTCCGTGATTTTGTCAACGCAACTCGGTGTAAACTGTTTCAGTGGTTGAATTGGTTGTCAGTTTAGTTGGAATAACGTGAAAGTTTCAGACGCAAAAAAGTGGCCATATTCATCAAAAAAGAGCAAAGCTGCCCATAAAAAGAAGTCTGAAATGTGGGGAATAATAGAATAAGGGCAGCTGAGAACAGGCCGATGTGGCCTACTGCTGTTCCGATGCGATGAACGCCGGAACCAAAATTATTATTATTAATAACCACATAAGTGGACGATGGACAAGTAGCAGGTAGAAATAAGAAAATTTAATCAAGAAAAAAATTAAATATTGCACAATTTGTGTTAGTATCTTGTGAAACAGCCTTTGGACTGTTTTATGTACATTTAAAGCAAGTCTTCGGGGTCGTGGTTTGCAACGCAGGTCGCCGTAACCCTTTAAATTAAAAATTTTTCTGACAGCATTAAAGCTTTAAAGAAGGTGATTTTTAGTCAAGAATTGAATTTAATTGTTGTGTCACTGCTCGTTTGACAATTTTGCTGTTAACGGCAGAAAAGTTTAAAACGACTACTTTCTAAAGCAATCGAAAGACTCTTCTAATTAACACGAATCATGGATATCATGGAATTTTGTCAGCAAAGTTACAAAAGCATAAATACTAAAAAAAATACTAAAACTGTGTAATAGTATTTTTATTGAATTTTCCTCCGAGATTGTGATGATAATTCTCAGCTGCATATTATGCTTAGATTTCATTGGCTGATAATTCTTTCCACTTTAGTGCTAAAAATTGAAGCTTTTTGTACAACTTGACGAAACTAGATCAGTACTAGTAGCTGCGTACAATTCATACAGCTCAAAATATACGTTTCACACCAGACGAAACAAGAATACTGTACGAATTATTGTTTTCATGTATCGCATTACAAGAGTTGGTGAGATAATCTCTATTTTGTAATAAACTCGGACTAACTTTGCTCAAAGCGTTTTGAGACTTCTGTATTAATTATAACTTCAAAAAATTTATTAATAAAATAGCAATTACAAAGATTAATTACCAATTCATATTAACCAAATCGCATTTGCAATTTACAAGAATTTATTCAACCGATTTGTAATTTGGGTCACATTTGACTTGAAACTTATTGTGCAGTATTAGCTGAACAGAGTAGTTTACAATTTAGCGAATTATAAACACTTTCAAATCTGATTCGATTGTGTGGCTGATTATAATTAGCTTGAAAGGTAAACAGGGGGGCATTTGATCAAATTGTTCTGCTTTCGTTCCTTAGTAGTCACAGTATCAAATCGCTTTGTAATTACTAAACCAACTTGGTTAAATTTAGTTATAACTGTTGGCCAGTTATTTGATATCTCAAGTTTACTTACTGTAATTGGCTCGTTTCAAGTCATGGCTATTCTTTGAAAGATTAAATAGAAACAAGGGCGCAGTTTTGATTTCTGGTTATTTAAGTTTGAAAGTTACAATCATTATAACCAGTACTGGTAACTGTAACTTATTTACCTAATCTTGGTTGCCCATGTTTACTTGCCGTCGCCTTTATTAATAGTTATAGAACTTTGATATAACTTATTTAACGGTCACTTTGACATCAACTCAACAGTTCCTGAATCAATCCATAATCGAGTTATGATTTATAACCAATAGTAACAGCTGAACATAACTCAGTTAGGTTTGTTGCAATAACGAGAGATGATTCCACTTATTTATTAACCAAGAGAAATGTCATAACTAACGAGTTATTACTGAATAGCGATAATGTACTATTTTGATCTGTTCAACTCAAAAGTTTACGGAACTATGAAACTTGAATTATTTCTCAATGTCGTTTCGGTTCAAACATAACTAAGATATACTCCTAAGTTATCAGCTTTTTCAAATTTCAGACATTATTTTTGTCATTACTGGTTTAATTGGTCTAATTATTTGAATCAAGTTATTTATCAAGCAACCAAGAGTATTCAAATATTATCAGTCAACTCTAAAGCCTTATAGCTTGCTTTATCCTGGTGGAATTGATTAAAATAAAAGTTTTATTGCTATTATTACAATTATCTCAATTAATGGATTACAAGCTTGAGAAGTGTTTGAAGATTGCGGCCCTGTCAGTTGGTATAACCCTAATTGTGTACTTAATTCTGGGTTCTGTTCTCATTTTTACTATATATGGAGGCACCAAAACGGTCATGGAAAAAGCGGACTTTCAAGCATTGATGAACGACTTCACAACTCAACTTTCCGGATGCTACGATACATTTGTGATGTCTGATTCCGCCGAGTATCGAGAGAAACAAGAGGTTAGACATGTTTTTTCCTTGAAAATTTTCCACTTGACGATTTGGATATTTTCTGTTTGTGCCCCCTTCTCCTCCCGTCCCCCCCCCCCCCCCACCCAGTACATTTTGCGCCCCCAGCGCTACAGAGCACGTGCCATTACATAGTAAGTCACTATGTAAAAATAGCACGTGCGTCTGAGGGTGCAAGTAATATGCGCCCACTAAGCTGGGAGGGGGGGGGGGGGGTGCACAAACGGAAGAGATCCGACGATTTTCTAAGGGCCGCGAAACAAAGTGGAACGAGGCCCCCATTGGTGCCATTTCAAGGATGGCATTTTTCTGGATCGAGTCCTAGAAGAGAACTAAAATAGAATGGCGGCGTTAAAAGTTACCTGTTTTCACGTTCTCCAAAATGTGTACAGGCCAAGTTGCTTTAAAAAAAACGGGGCATTGGAATAGATAAGCAAAAAATAAGTTATTCTTTACAATCATCTTTTGTTTAATGAAATAAAATTATTTTCTCAGATAGAAAATGAAAGCAGTTTTCCAGCTGAGTCTGGGTAATAATAGGTCCTGGTGTGCTCACTGTTTGAAGATTAAACATCATGGTCCCTGGTAAACGTAAAACAGACATTTTCCTCATTATCGCTAAAAACTTCAATCTCCATCGTCGTAATCTCAAACTAAATAAGCTTATAAAGATCCTTTATAAGTAACCATGGGAATATGCTCGTTGATGCTAATCTCCCCTTTTTGATAAAAAAAATGGTATTTATTTTAAACGTGCAGCCAATCACACCTTTAGTTTTTATTTCATTGTTATCGGCAATAAACGAATTTCAAATAATTGTTACTCTCGTTTTTTTTGTTTTCCTTTTATCTTTTACCTGAAAATTCAACAAAACCAAAAATTTTGAATGTAAAAGATAAATCGAGATTTCATTACACGTTTCAGTTGATCTTTATGGTTCCATCTGGCTATGTTTTGGGAGAGACTTTCACCACACTAGCCTTGGCCGTTGAGCGACCCAGGTTAACTATTTGCTGTTAATTGAAAGGACTGGTATGTTTTACTTAGTACCATTTTTTTCACGTTCTACATTACCAGTGTCTGCCGGTACCAAAAAAACTAGTTGCAACGAATATGGCTGGCACTTCTTCTCATCTTTTGACGCCCAATGTGGAAAACGCTAAAAAAAGAAGTCCAAGTAATTCCCACACGGCAGTTAAAAAGCCGAATCTGAAAAAAAAATGCAGATAAATAAATAAAAAACTAATCGAGTTGACTTTTGAAGCAGAATTTGCGTTTTCAGCGGTGTTCGCTGTCTCTACTTTAATCGTGTTGAAATGTTGTTGTTGTTGCTGTCCAATTAAATTTGCGTCCGTTTTTCAATATGTTTTTAATGGAAAACATTGTTTTTGGTGAAAACATTGCGTGATGCACCGATGCAATGAATGAGCTTAATTGTTTGAACCTTCTGGGTGCACATAATTCTGAAATTGTTGTAGTTTTGGAATTTAATGGCTTTATTCCTGAATCTGAAATTTCATAACCCAGTCCTTTTATCTTTTCTTTAGCGAAATGACACGTGTAGATTCATCCGTAGATTTTCGTCGTCAAAAGCTATGCGGCACGCGTATACTTCCATTAGATGTTCGGACTGTGATCCTTAAGTAACAGTGATTGAATTATCAAGAGAACAGTGTTGACTATTTAATGAAGAAAAGGTGCAGTGCTTTGCTCTTTGAAATTCGACAGGCATATTTGTAAATCCGTAAAAAGAATTCAGTAAGTGCCTCTACAATCAATGCCGACAATGTTAAACTTGCAATGTGTTACTGTTTCTGGATCTAGTTTAGGTTGACTATACGCGTACTTCACATTAAAATGTGCTGAACCTTTCCTGTCTTGGATTTGCTGGATTTGCGTTTCCAATATTGTCCATTAATGATTCGATTTTCGACATTTAATATTCGTTCTTGTGTACGGCTTTGTTTAACACTTTTTAGTGCTTTTTTTTACTTATCCCTTTTTACGGTAATCAATTTTCCGATATTACCATCCGATATAAGTTAAGTTAATTCGGAGTTTTGGTATTTGTCTACCTTTTTTGGTGTGTTACCGTAGACTTTCGGTTGAATGCGGATCTCACAGTATTACGTTTTGATTTTCCCAAACGGGCAACCAGTTTTGGTAAGTTTTTGGTAATATAAACTTTTATGGGACATATGTCAGAAATGTTCAAAACGGACTTACTGTTGTTTGGTTTCTGTACGAGATGGAGAACGGTATTCGGGAAAAAGTCTCTGCCGATTAGAGGTTTATGACCATAGGGTCCCACAAGAACTTTCCACTCTTCCGCTTTCCAGCCTTTACGCTAAATTGGCCAATTTAATGATCCTTGTTGTTTATTGTTATTTATTGTTATTGGCTCGGCTGCAAATGTTTTCAGTTCCACTTTTTTCTGTCCATTCCAATGAGCTTCGGGGCATGATTTGAGTATCGCGTTTGGTAACGACTCGTTTACAACTGTTGATGGACTCCCTAAACTGGACAGTACTCTGTAAGTACACTTCCCAGTGTCAGTTGTAGGATTTTGGTTCAATCAGAGAACTAATACCTGATAATTCGTATACCTCGTTTATCGAATTTTTTGGACTGAAATTTATTTATGATGGTCGGGTGTTACTTTTACACACTCGAGTAGAGTGATTTCTTAGGTTACCCTTGGGGCAAGTTTAGCCAATTGCGGTGCAAAGTGATCTGTGGCCTTTATCAAATATTAGGCCTCTATTTCAAAAGTTTTTTTGATTAGATAATTATTGGTTACTTTGTCGTTCAGTTGGTACTGTCTTTTAAAGAAGTTTGCGCTGTATCCCTATTTTTCATGTCGAAAATAAATGCGTCTGTAAATGCGTCTTGTTCTTTTTCTGGGAGATCCGGGTTGAAATTTTCAGTGATTTGTAATAGCACCGTAAAACTGGTCTGTTGTCTCAACTTTTCCTTGTTTTCGGCTCCACATAGTAAAGTTGTCGATGGTAATGTTTCTTTGCTTGATGAATATTTTTTCTAATAGATTCTAAAGATGCTTCACTTCTATGCTTTCGATGTTCATGTGTGGATCTTGTCTATTCAAATCTTTGCGGCCTTCTTCTTTACCGATACTTAAAATTAGTAAAGAGCTGGCTTTTTGATCTGCTACTTTGCAGACTTTATTGTTAGACGGTCGGACATAATCCCCAATTCCCGTTTTTTTCGATACCTGTTTTCCTAATTTGTTCTTTGTTGCGTATTTCTTGTCCTTCTTTCTCTTTCAAAATTGGGGGCCCGGTCAATAATTAGTTGTTCATAAATTGGTTCTGCAGGAAATTGTACAGATGTTTGCATTGATCTGAGAGGGTTAGATAGGTCAATGTTTTCCTTTGAAGGTAATGCGAGTTTCGCTTGTGATTTTCATTTTTCCCATTGTGTTAGAGGTTCTTGTGTTTTTTCGCCCAATATGCTCTATTCCCAATGGTGTCCTGGCGCCATGTCAGCTAATCCTAACTCACGTATCTGAGCCTTGGGTTCTTCTACTGGTAGACTATACTAGTAGGATAAAAGTGATGCGATGCATACAATCAATTGAATGCTTGTTTTGACACTGACACGAGAAACGTATGAGAATGACGTTCTGTATATAGGCAGACTAAAGAGGAATGTTTAGCCTTCAACATAGCTGTGAAATAGTACCAGGTCGAATGCAATGAACTATATAATTTTATACGATCATCAAAGGCAGCACTATGAATATAGGGTAACGCGAGGATCTAATATTTGATGTATGATGAGTGTAACACATCACTGTAATTCAGCACTTGTCTTGTTATATTTTATTCTTCATTTAACAAATTGCTTTCGGTTTATCCAACTTTTGCCGTTTTTTCTGCATTTTGGTTGAAATCGCTTTGACTTTTCTCTGCTGGTTACAGTCTTCACTCATTCTGCTCAAAGTATTGTTAAACATCAGTTGACTAGCAAATCAATCTGAATTAAGCAGGCCTAACATCGAAAACAGTCAAAAACAATAACGGACTAAACCCATCAATCATTCGTTTCAGTTGCCTGAAAAATATATCTTTAACTGTCGAATAACAAGAAAACCTGATTGCCACCCGGATTCATTTGTTTATTTTTTCTTGTCTGAAAATCAGAGAAAATCGGTCAATTTCAAGAAGATCCATTTGACGTTTCCTCTTTCATTAATTTCTTGTCTTCAATTCAATGCATTACCAATTTAAGCTTTTTTGAAGTTCTGGTTCTTTTACAATTTTTATCGCGTCATGCAAGATTAACGTTGCAACTTTCTTTGCAACGTACACTACTAGGCGCTCGCTTGTTTCCCTTTTTACTTTAATTTAACAAAAGCTGAAACATAAATAGACATTTATGCCAATCGAAATCGCTAAGTCGCCAAAAACCATTTTTGAGACTAAACGTATAAGTTACGTGACTTGCTTGAAATAATTGGCTACTTCCACCTTAAAGCTCTTTGCGGCTTGAGGATTTGAGCCAAGAACTAGAAGTGACATCGAGTCACGGGACCTTGACTGAAATTGATCTTTTGGTTGAGAACTTTGGCACTAAATCTTCATAATTGTTGATCAAGAAAATTTGCATTTGATTCTCACTGTTATCATACTTGATCGCATGAGTTTCCCTTTAGACTCTTATGCGGATGCATAGCGTGGTGATCGGCGCTATCAGGACATTAGGCAGTTGGAAATTTTCAAATTACATTTCTTAAGTCCCAAAATTTTAAATATTATGAATTTCATTTCGCCGGGCTGCTGTTGACATTTTTTCGACAGAAACCTAATTTCTGGGCCTGTTGCACTTAAAATACTCTAAGTTAAAGTAGGTAAACAATATGTGTTTATTCCGACAACAGATATAAACAATAACAGTTTATTCCGTTGCTTTGATTAACTCGTTGTTTGCTTGATTACTTTGATAAACTATTTTAGCGATCAGCAGGCCTTTGTTTTAAATTCAATGCGATCGCTTATTGCTCCGACACACTTCAGTTGAAGTACAACTATATATTCAACTGTTTTTTTTGTTCAGTCAATTTTGGCCGATCGGTATATTCATTGTAGATTTAGACAGCCCGTACAGCGTAGAATGTAGAATTTTAAAAAAATGAACTTCGTTTTTTCCAGGCAGTTATCGTGGTTTAAAGTTTTGTAAAAATTAGAATGATATCCGTTGGCTTTGTACGCTTTCTTGGATGTTTGCTCAATTTTTCCTCAATTTTGATAAAGGTTTTTAAATTCGTCAACCATTAGTCTTATTGGGTTTGCCTAAAAACACAAAGTAGGGATGATGGGCTGAATCGTAGGCTGAAACACAAAGTAGGCTGAATCGTTTGATGGGACAACTTTAGCTCAAGGTTTGCTGAATTGTTCAAAATTTAGCCTTTTTAAATCAAAAATGACTCAAATATGTTTCTTTATCCCCCTTTTTCACATTTCAGGAAGTAGGGACCTAACAACTGCTAAAACGTTATTAGGTTAACTCAAAACTGTTTTAGTTTCACCTCCACTGCCTCCAGTGTTCTGGAATAAAATTCTTTCCGGTTAATTCAAACATGCATTATCCAAAATGCATCATTTAATTTTAATATTTTGAAATTTTTGTTGCCAAAATTTCTATATCGGTTCCAATTGGAACAGTTACTTGTTGTTTTTGAATGCGCAGCAAAATTCAAGGGTAGTTGTGTTCAAATCGTGGTTTTTGACAATCAAAAATTGTTATGAATCTATTGAAGTGATATCTCTTTTAAAAATTTGTCTAGCATTTTTTGTTTTTGTCTTTCAGAACAGAAGAGTTTTGATTCAAAGGCCAATTTTTGTCAGCGCATTTTCCTGTAAAAATGAGGCCCCACTATCCCATTATGTTTTCAGAAGAATTTTCATTGTTTTTATGGCTTCCACAAAGTGTTTTAGAAAAATTGAATTACGTTCTTGTCTTATGCCAGCATTTGTTGTTCTTTTTTGCAGTCTCATGACTGAGTATCCTAAATAAAAGATCCTGTTGGCTTCCATAAATAGTGTGGATGAACCTCCGTGCTGCTCTCAATTGAGTACCTAATTTCTCTTATTTCTTTGATTAAATTTGTTTAAAGAAAATCGGAGTAATCTTTTCATCGTCACCACATTTGTCAAAATTCTGTCAACCTGTTGCTTGGTGTCAGTAAACACAGATTTGTTTGGTCTAGAAAATTAAATATTAATAAGTCGGGTGGTTGTGTTTTTCAATTAGTTGTCTCTTAGCTCCGACAACATGGGATTTCATTAAGTTTTTTAGACGCTCGGACAAATGCCCTTTTGAAGTTGTTTTTTGTTTTCGTGTCATATTATCAACTTAATAACATGTCCCTTTGCTTTGAACAAGCAATTGAACTTATAAGATGTTTTTATTCAATAGCGTATGGTTTTTACTGCTTCGAAAAGATTTTGTTCCAAAATAGAATGAAACTTTAATTTTTTTGCCTGTTTCTGTGGTTCTGTTTATAATCGTATCATTCTGCTGGTTATTCTTGATTATAACAATTCGTAATGGCTTCCTCTTAAGAAAACTTGGACATTTTCTTGATAGCTAAAAGTGTTAATAGCCTTGAAACAATTTGCTTTTGACCAATTTAATTGACTTTTTAATTCTGCCCTTTTTGTTCTTTCTGAGAACTTGTAACTTAGTCTCATTATTAATCCTTTCATTGTTTGTATGTAGCAGATGATTGTTTTATGGCTTTAAAACTATGTGGTGTCAGAAATCTTGTTTGATTTTTTAAAACTTTTTATTGTTCTTAGTTTTCGTTGTCTTATTGAGAGATCATTGATGGCCAGAACTGACCCGAGTAATTCATAGCTTATGCTTTTGATGGCTTCAAAAATGCGGCCTCCGTGAAATCGTTTGAGTTCTGCCTGTGTTCGTTGTTGATTTGTAGTCTCAAGACTTAGTCTCCTCTAATTAGGGATGCAAATGGCTTCCATTGAAGTTAAAAATTAAATTACATAGTTTATTTTAGTTCAAATTTTATGGTTGTTGCTGCTTTTGAAAATATTTGAGGTAAAAAGATCACAAAAAAATTCTCCGACATTTTGATCTTTGCATTTTTCATCTTTATTATATAAATTTGTAACATGGTTGCGTCTTCTGTCCAAAGAGAACAATTAACTTTTGTAGGAGTTGTTTTTTTAGTTAATCTTTTTTTGGCTTTGCGTTTTCATAATTTTTTGTGATTTCTTGTTATTTGGCCTTTTTTCATTTTTTTTGTTTTTTTTTGTTTTCCCGTCATAGTATAGCATTAATGCCGGTTCCCATTGGCTTCGAAGATCAAAATATCTGAATATGTATAATGAGGTTAATGAAATGCTCATAAATGGCTTCAACACCGTTTTCTCTCAGTTCAACTGAGTTTCTGATTTTTGGATGTATTTGTTGTTTTTTGTAGTCGTATGGCATATACTTGATGATAAGAGGTCTTTTTGGCTGCCTATGCGGATATAAAAGTTCATGTTGAAAATTTGCTGTTGCTGGCTAAGTGTTTTTGTTAAATTTAAAAGAAAATTTAAAAAAATGTTTTTTTTTTCAAATTTTGCCCTCTTCTTTGTCGACTTGTTAGCTAGTCTCAAGGACCGGTGTCATATGTTTTCTGGCGACGTACAAAAGTTTTTCTGATGCTGTTCACAGTTGTTTATGACGCCTTATGTGATGCTATTTAGACTTGTCTAGTTATATCTGATCCCATTTTGAATTTCTTATTAATTGTTATTTGACAAAAAATCATTGACATTTGGTCGCAACTAACGTTTGTTTTTGTTAATTGATTTTTTTTGTCTCATCGATGGTAGGTCTCATCTGCTCTTCAAGGTTGTATTACTATTTTTTGTTTCACTAACGACTGGTCCCAATGGCTCCGATGGAGTTCCAAAAGGATATTGCAAAAAGCTGATTTGCTTAATTTTGGTTTTATCTGATGCTTTTTTTTAAATTTGTTAGTTAATTTTAAAAACCATATTGAGTTTGACCGTAACTAAATTGTTGTTGTTTTTTGTTTCTCTTGTCTCATAGTCATAGTAATGGCAAGTGTCATCGGCTATCCCATGCGGCATTATTAGTTTCACTTAGTGGTTGGCGTTTTAAACATTGTTTCAGTTTGAATTCATGCTGGTTAAGGAATTACGTAACTACTGGAAGCGGATCACAAAAAAAACAAATTTTTGCTTTTTTTGCCCATCTTTTGGATATCAATATCAAATGTGTCTAGCAAAGCTGAAATACCCTGAAGACAAAAAAGTTGCCATTTGCCAGGAGCTTTCCGTAATCTCAAAGACATTAGGGGAGAATACTGTAAAACTTTGAAAAGATTAATTGAAATAAGAATTCGTATCTAAAATATCAAATGTTGGTATGAAAGTTTTTAGTTGTAGGAAACCTTAGCGGACGGTATTTTTTATGAGACGCAGCCGAGCAAATGAGATTTGCTGAGCTTCAAATGTTCGAGATCAATTTTTGGAGATTAGCTTCTACCTGCAAGAAAAGTTTTCTGTAATTTTCTGTAAATTTTCTTCGATAATTTTTCCCCACGCAGACGTTAGACAAATAAGACTAAATTAGAAAATTTGAATTATTATTATGTCGAACATTTTTTGCGCGGAAATCTTAAAACTCAATTGGTTATACTCCAAACGGCATAATGAAATTAATAAACAGATTTTTGGGCTTCATATACAACAAGTGAGGCAGAAACAAAAACGAAACGAGAAAGAAAGCAAAAAATTTTTATAATTGAAGTGGTGCCGTAACATTTTTATTACCAAAATAAAAATTGGTTAAACTTGTTCTGATAAAAAAAAGGTGAGACAACCCCGGTACAAATAATAAAACTTTTTGAAAAAAATATAGCAGTGTAATTCCGAAACTTTAGATTGAAAGGCTTAATCGAGGAGATCCTAGAAAGTTAAAGGAACCTTTCAAAATCTTTTTAAAATTTCTCTATGTTTGTTTCTACCTGGGGTCGACTAGGGATAAGCCGTTGAAGTGCACTGACAATAAGTTCATGTGCACCTTTTCGACTACTTATACAGGACTGGCCTATAGCTTGTGGGCGAGGTAAAGTAAAAGGACACAGTTTCCATTTTCTTTCTTACCAAACCGATGTTATCCCCCTAAAATTAGCGCTAATTACAAATCTCTTCTTAGATGCAGCACTTTTCTCCACAAAAGCATTTTCAATACTGTAGACATGGTTGTTTCGATCAATTGAAAAAATAGGTGTATTGGAGTGGTGTTTAATTGCTGTCGGACGAACTTTGAGGCAATTATTGTAAACATGTGTCTTTTTATTTCAAAATTTTTGCTTGGTCGTTTTGTTCAAGAACATTCTTTCGAATTCACTTCTCGAGTGACTTTTTATCGCTTGACTTTTAAATTGCTCTTATTCAGAAATTAAGTCTGTTGCTAAAACAAGAGCGATTGTCGAAAAAGCGATCACAAGAACCTGATAGCCGAGTGGATAATGCCCAGTTTCAAGGAAAAGACCAGCTAGCTAACAGGTTTCTGAATGTTGTCCGCTTCAGCCCTTTATCAACTCTGCTCCGTTTAGCAAGCGTAGCGCAATTTTTGAATACGGGCTGCAGAAAAAAAGGGGCCTATAAATTAGATTCCCCACCATCTCTCGGGGGACAAGGTTGGAACGATAATGATAAGGATGTAATAACAATTAATTTGTAAAAAATGAAATATAATATTGAGTAAAGTATTTACTTTTTATATGTATTTAGACGCGGAGTTTGTTCCTGTCCTGTTCTGGAGAAAGTGCCTCTCTGTTCGGAGTAACATTGGCCTACCCCTTTCTTGTCTCTTCCAAACACCATCTCTCTCTTCTTCACTCATCCACTGCTGCCATCGGACTCACTCTCTCATTCGGTAAGTTCTTCGCAGCTACAGCCCTTTGCTTCAGCATTTTCGGTCTCCTGACGTTATCTACTGACTGTCTCCGCTCATTGGGCTGCATATCTTGCAAATTTTCGAGATGGATCGGCGCGCATTCTTTATATAAAATTGTAGTCCCGCAATATTCATATTGCAGTTGATATTGGTTAGACAAGCTATGTTTATTTGGACATCAGAGTATCAAATTTTCGAGGATTGTCAATGGTTAAGCGCCGTTTTTTTGGGCAACAGCTCTCCTAGAAGTTTTGTTGAGAACCTGGTTAATTTTCAATTCTTTCAGTTACGCTGGGAACTCAAACTGAGGAGTTGTTACTCTATTAAGGTAATTTTTTTCAATACCATTTTTTATTTGAAGATGTGAAATCGTTTTTCACTGCCATATTTTTAATGGCATCCATCATAATTGAAAAAATTTTGGACCTTTTATCGCTCACTTCTTTAAGTATATTTCATTTTACCGATAAGAAAGCAGAATAATTTGAGTTACCCAGAAAAAATGAGCTCAGTACAAAATTGAGCCTCAGGCATGGGATTGCAAAAGGCTGGACTTTCAAATAAGCGGTGGTGTGAGTTATTTGGAGACATTTCACCACATTTATCGACCTGACTACCATAGCAACACGTCATAAAAGTATGCATGAAAAATGGTTGCTGTATAGTCCGTCCCATAAAGTTGATATAAACGAACGGTTTAAAATTACTGGACATAGTTCAGATGTCAAAATTCAAATTTAAAACATGCGGATAAAGGATGAAATGGAGCTAAAGGAAGGAAGCATTTTCATTCAATTAATCACGCAGATTCTCAATAGTAATGCTCTTTTTATGTCGAGTGGTTTTTGAATGTTCCCCTGCATTTCAATTCCATGCAATTGTTTATAAATCAATGGTTCAGAAGAGAAATACAGTCAGTGTGGACAGACAGACATACAGTCACCCTTTCAAAGTGTCGAAGGTCAAAGTTTGTTTTTAAAAATTGCATATATCAACATATTGAAGCTCTTTCCATGTTTGGAGTTGTTCGAACGTTCGCTTGATTTGCAACTTTATGGGACGACAGTCCGTAGCATTATGCTGAAAAACTAGCGAACGTTTCCGATTTCTTGAAGTTGCATGGAAAGAAGAATTGACTGGAACAGCGGTAGACTTGTTAAAATTGTTTTGAGTGCTCGTTAATGAGAAAATTTGCGTTTGGTAATAAAGTAGATGAGCCAAAATCATTTTTTCCGTCTAGTTTTCTATGGTGTTTAAATGATAACTGGTTGAACTTTCGTCAATTCCACTATCCATTTCTCCAATCCGAAACCCTTGAAAGATTGGTATTTGGAACGAACGAAAACCTGGTTTATATCACCTGCGTTTTTAGAGATTTCATCATAATTTTTTTAATATGTGGGATGAAAAAGCAGAAAAATTTAAGTGACCTCAAAATTTGAGTTCAGTAAAAAAATTCAGGCTCAGTCAAGGGATTGCAAAAGGCTGGGCATTCAAATTAGCGGTGGTGTGATTTTTTTTGAGATATTTAAGTATAATTATCGATATGACTACCATAGCAACACGTAATAAAAATATGCAAGCAGAATTCTTGTTGTATAGTCCGTCTCATAAGGTTGATATGAACGAACGGTTTCAAATTACTCGACATAGTTCAGATGTCAAATTCCAAATTTAAAACATGCGGATAAAGGATGAAATGAATCTAAGGCGTTTTCATTCAAATAATTATACAGATTTTCATTCCTGATGCTCTTTTTATGTCAAGTGCTTTTAGAGCGTTCGCCTTCGTTTTAATTTTTTGCTATAGTTCGTGTAAATCTATGGACAGAAATGTAGTTAGTGTGTAACAGTCAATGTGCAAGTCTTTCGATCTGTCGAAGGTCAAATTTCATATTTGAAATATGAATTTATCAGGATATTGATGCTCTTTTAATGTCTGGACTTGTTCGAACATTCGCTTGTATTTTCACGGCGCGTAGGATATTATGCAGAACTCTGATCAGAAAAATCCAATTTTTGTACCCATTAGCATAAATTTTCAAAAATCTTTTCTTTTGGAAATTAGGCGAACGCTAATTAAAACGCTTATATACGATACTTAAAATGCCACTAGGTGCTATATAGTACTTGGTTTTCCCTAATAATTGTCTGTACATCGTAATAGCTTACAAAAACATAGTGAAACGTTTCATAGATTTTGAGCAATTACAGCATTTGAGTTAAGGTACATCATTTAATTAAACATCCTTCAGGCGTTGGCGAAGTTTTCAGCGACCCCATGGCTCTCAACTATTTAGAATAGAGCTACAAATTTTTTCGGTTCTCCATTCTTTCCCTTGAAAGTGTTCCCAGAATAATTTTCTTGACTTTTTTCAAAAATGATGTTATAGATTGCGAAATTGTACATTTTACGAGCACTGTATTGACTCACATTCATTATTAGGGACATTTCAGTACTTTATAGCGTGAATTGAGTTTTGAACTTTTGTCTATAAGTATTTTGATTCGTTTTCACCTAAATTCCACAAAAAGTAAGCTGAAAATTTCCGCCTGATGGCTACAAAAAATGGCTTCTACTAAACGAGCTTTCGCCTTATATCCCATTCCCCGTTTCAATTTTATGAAACTCGCTATAAGTATGAACATTGAGAACAAATTTTTCATACCGTTTATCTTGTTCAAGTCGCGGCGTTCAAGTCGATTTCGTGAAAAATCGATTAGGTGAAGGGATTTTTTGCAGCCACTAGGCGAAAGCTTTCAGCTAACTTTTTGTGGAAAATAGACGAAAATCAGTTTAAAAAGTTAAAGACGGTACTTCAAAATCTGTTACTACAAATTGGTTTCTCCTAATATCCCACCCCCCGTTCAAGTCAGATCGTAATTTTACTACTGGTGTGATTATCTTAACAGCATGTTGAACAACCTGGTGGTTTCCTCAGACGGCAAAATTAAAAGCATTGTCTGAACAAATTGAATTATACTTGTGAAGTAGTAGCGTTAAAAGATCTAAAATTGAGTCTGAACACATGGGGGTATCGGTTTCAAAATGGCTCTCAGATTAGTATTTTTAATGAATAAATACATGTTGAACTGTCTGCCAAATTCATGTACTCTGCCCACGTTCATTTAAGACTGGGCCGATCTTTGTCTGAACAACTGTTTATGATCAAATCTTATTGTTCTAAGAAAGCATTAACAAGTCTCACAATCAGTTGAGTTCTATTAACTCTACTTAACATCGTCTCTGCTTAACGTAAACATTTCTGCGAATAAGGGGCAATTAGAAGGTGCGCTTTCAAAATAGCTCACTCGAATAGTAGGTCATGAAATAACTTCCCTTTCAAAATTCCTTCAACTATTCTGCAATGTCGCACGCTCAATGTTTGACACAAAAAAGCGCAAATTGAAACGCTCAAGCAAATTTAGAGAAAATGCAATCGTTTGAAGGAATCAATCATTTGAAGTAGGTAATCAACCCCAAGAAATATAACAGAGCGTCTAGTCAACCCCGGCTAGGGTATACCACCCCAAGTTGCAAGTTGAAAAGAGTCGGTATATACAAACTGATTCTAGACCCCCTCTTTGTCTAAGTTAACGGGGCTCTCTCATTCCTCCAGCTGTATAACAAATTTCCGCCCCGCACCCTTTATTTTGCTGTCATAAATTTGCTCTAGAATTTGCCCAGTTCTTTGTTATATAACGAAATGGATGTAGGCGATCGACATTATACAAAAATCAAACTTTGATATTTTATGTGAGAAAACTTTTGATTTTTTGGAAGCGTATAGTTGTCTCCATTTTCACAGCATTATACTTTTTTCACTAACATTTCACGCTAACGTGGTATGTTTGATCACAGATAATTTGTGGTGGGAATTGGAGCACGTTAGCGGATATTTAAAATAAACACAATAGAGGCTGAACAAATAGGAGGAAATTTTAGGTCTCATTCAAGGCGCTTATGGCCCGTTCCTCACTCAAGTGAACAACCCAATTAAGGGGTCAAAATTCTACTCCATGAAGGATATTGGTTTCACACTTATTGATGTGTTTTGTAGTTATGTTTAGGAGAACATGGTGGGACAGTTGATGCAGCCCTAAAAAGCAAAAGATAAATTTTATCCTTTATCCCACTATTTTTTTCAATGTTGGAAATGTGAGCGTTTAACCTATTTCGTGAAGACTTATGGAGTCCATTTTGATTGCATTTGATGATCCGATACGGTATTAATTATTAAGAAATTGTAGCTTTTCAAATCTTGAATCAAAGCTCTCGACTTAATATTGACTGCAGAAAAGCAACAATTGGAGTTCTCTCAAATGATTTTGCCACAACCCGGACAAGGTTGACCTCGCTTGTTCATAAAATCGATTTTATGCGGTTTTGTTTATAACAATGCAAAATTTTCCCACAAAGTTGAATTGTAATGTTTTGAAAAATATTTCGTTTTGTTTATGATAAACGCGTAAGAGCAAATTTCCACCTGATACATTCAAGCTAAAACTAGTCTATTAATGCAGCTAGTTAAAAACATTGCAGAAAATTGGCTCCAGGGTTCTCTTTTGATCACTAAAAATCACAATTAGGATTTGTTCACGCAGTTAAAATGCAACCGTTTGAGACAAATTACAGAGCTGATAATGGTATTTCATGGGAAGTAAAGATTTCAAAGTAATTTTCATCATGAACAGATAAACGGTAAAAAGGGCTTTGCTTCCTTAAGCGCAAATTATTGTTTTACCCGTCAAAAGTTAAAGCTATTGAATTTGTTGGGTAAAAAAGAATAGCTAGTAAACAATAATTAATATTTTACGTTCACTCAGTTCACTTGAATACCGATCATCCATTAAAAGTAAAATTTGTAGATTGGACCATGGAAAAAAATGTTTGTAAATGTATGTTATCAAGTATTTTTTCCCATGCGGCAATTGGACTGCTTTTGATGTTTTCTCTCTTGATTTCCGGCAAATGCTTTCAAAGTTGTTACCTGTGTTCTGATGGTGCAGAGATGCTACTGTTTGAACATGCCAATGGACAGTAAAATTCTTTTTATGGCTTTGATATTACGTGTTTTCGAGAGTTAAGTTTTTCGTCTCAATTTGTTATAAACTCAATAAACTCTCATTAACGATAGGTACTGGGCATTGGGCTTTTTAATGAGGCATAAGTGAATTAGTCGATAGTAAATAACTCTTGTTTTTGTGGCTTCGGCGCCATTTATTTTTGTTCTCTCTGTTTTTGTTGATCTTTTTTGGATTCGCATTGGCGAAAGGATCATTTTACACTCTATGGCGTCGTCAATGAACCGTTATTTTGTTCAAGATAATTTATTATGCTTATGACGACATCGACTTATTGAGAAAACTTTTTGTTTTTGAACTTTGGCTCTTTTATTGTTATTCATTTTGCCTCATATGTTTTCCTCATTAGCGCAGACTGATTTCATCGTAAAAATTTTTAGAGTCGGAATTTTAACTAATTTATTTTTTAAAATAAGGACCTGTTTCTCTAATCCATTGTATTCTTAGATTGTAGTTTGACCATATCGGGTCATGTTGAATTTCTGTACATGAGGTCTTTTGTTGCAGCATGCTGTATGTCTTTGGCCACTGTTTTGATCCAATGTAATGAAACGACTTCGAAATAAACGAGCAAGAGCTCATTGTTAGAAATATGTAATTTTTTAAAAGATTTTTTGAATGAACAAGTTTATACAACTAAGTTTTTAGGAAGCATTTGTATCATCTCAACTTTATCTCTTCTCAACTTCACAAGGTCATGCTTTAAATTTTTGTTAACAGCCATGAACCAGAACTAAATTCAATTTGAAAATCAAAAACCAACCGTTTTAATTGTTAAATTTTTTACAGTTCAGCTCAAGCTCAGCCGACAGCCTGAATAAATTTCCGGACCTGGGAATAGCTTTAGGAAAATTCGGCCAGCAAAAGCAACTTTGAAAACATTAACTTCCCCTCGGATATCTATTTCCGTTTCTTGCATGTTTGTTTATGTTTAGACCCGATTTTCGGTACTGGTGTAAATTAAACGCCAGTTTGAACAAACAAATTGCTGGGCTCAGTTTTATGTCTATAAATTATGATATGAATTGAGACGCCATGAAGTAGACTAGAGTCACGAAACTGTTCAACTGCTGTTCTTCCAATTGTCCACTTATAATAACATCAGCCACCAATCTGTATGCATTAGAGAATGCATATTTCTCTTCAGGCATGTTTACTCTAACATAATTTTGGAAAAATAACTCACTCGCGAAATTAAAATCAACATGGCTCACTTTTCTTAACAAATGTTTTGAAACCCTTGCTGCAGACTTTTTCTATCCTTGTTATAAAACAACCAAGACAAAACTGAGTTTTGAATTCACAAATTGAAGAGACGCACTATGGCATTCGAGTCTGTGAGTGGCTAAGAATGCTCCAAAAACAGTTGCCAACAAGCCGCTTCATCAATGAACATGTTTTGAAAACTTCAGAAATTAAAATTAAGCTTGCAAGATCAGCACTTTTTCATTATCAAAAAGATTTTATTTTATAATGCTAAACGCAGCTTCTCAGCGAACATCTTATAATAATTTTTGTTTGAGGTTAATCACCCGGGTTGGAGCCTCACTAAATATAGAATAAACCTGAACGATTTTGATTTTACTGCTAAAATGAAATGCAAGAACAGCTTGATGGGTATGAAAACTTTTCTCAGTGAGCATTCAAAACAAATATGGACGCGCAATTTTGAACATAACCAGCTAACCTAATAAATCTTAATTTTCAGGGTCATAGCCGACAGAAGGGTTGAAAC
The DNA here is from genome assembly GCF_964194025.1 of Convolutriloba macropyga. Classification (NCBI taxonomy): domain Eukaryota; kingdom Metazoa; phylum Xenacoelomorpha; order Acoela; family Convolutidae; genus Convolutriloba; species Convolutriloba macropyga. The sequence goes on from NC_134471.1 coordinate 46,412,387, forward strand.
AAGAGATTCAAAATTGATTACAAAAGCAAATAAAGTAGAGAATCAAAAGTTGTGAATGTTTAAAACTAGTTCTTGGTTCTGAAGGGTATCCAAAAAAGCCAAAACCTATATCTAGTGTGAATTATCGGTCAAATTTGAAAGTTTGCATTTATATATGGAACAACACTGTATTTGAAAAATTGCTAAGATTTTAGTAAAATGATCTTTTTATAGCTGTTTTTGCTTTCAGTTGTTGGCTAAAGACAGGTTTAAAAATTAAGCCACAAAAACGCCACAATCTTACTGCAAACTACGAGACTCTTGTGGTACTTAATAGAAAACGACAATTATTTCGACTCTGTTGTTTAAGTTACTTTTTCTAGGGTACATGTTTCCAATTTTTTCTCTGATTAATAGATTGTTCAGGAAAAAAGATAGTGCGTTCAAAAGATAGTGCGTTTATCCTGGAAACCCAAAATACCCTCAGTTAAAAGTTACAGTAATATGGGTTAGTTAATTTATTTATGTACATTTTGGGTCAAATGTTCTTTTTCAGCTGATCAAAACGTTAGGTTTCTTAGCAACTCTAATTTAGAAATCCAAACTGAAGCAATATTCTGAAAGATCAGCTGAAACAACTGGTACTGTATTGATTATATGGAGTTTTTAAAGCCATTAACAGTAATGTCTTCATCTCCAACTGCGAGTACTTATATCAGCAGTGCATATGTGCCCTTTTAACCACCCATCGTTTTTTGGTTTCTGATAGATGCACGAAAGCATAGCTAGTTAATTATTAAAACTCAATCAAAAAGTTTCTTTGAGTTTTATTTTTTTCCGAGGAGTTACGGAGGTTTAGAGTTTTGTGCAATTTAGCCTCACTTCCGTTATTTGGTTAACATTTTGAGTATTTTTCTGAAAATTCGCTCAATTTTGTTTTAAAAAAGGATATAATTGTTAATGTTGTTATTGGTTTTCGGCTTCAAGATAAAAAAAGAACTGCCGGATTGTCTGAACTAACTCTTGTAGCTAAAATTTGACATAAAGACTGCTAAACTGTTGAAACAGACTTTGTTCGCTGAGACAAAGCATACTTCTACCTCCAATTCTTAAGAAAATGTTCTGGAACTAACAATTTGACGGTCTCTCCCTATTTTAAATATAGATTTATCAAAAATAGAAATCTTTTAATAAAGTAACATTTGTACTCAGCAACTATTTGGAACAATTAAGTTTTTGTAACGCCACCAAAGCCATAGTCAGGCCAAGTCAGATTTAATCTCATTGTTGATCTTTGCAATGAAAAAGCATCCGGATTGTATTTTGGCTTTGTCATTTTTTATAAAATTTCCTTCAGCATTTTTAAACCCAGTTACAGACCGGTCTGTTTTTATTTCGCGTTTAAATTAATGCTAGATCCCACTTTTGTTTAATTGAGGCCCAATTTATAAATGTTGTTTTTTTCTGGTTAATGCTCATGGTTTTTTTCACTCCCACAATATGTTTTCTTGAATTTTCGATGAGTTCTTGAGTTTGCCAGCATTGTTTTCGTGTTCTGGTGTTCCCTCTGAGTCTAATTTATCAATTCACTATCTAAGGAGTTAATTGTGAAACTGTACATTGATTTAAATTGATACATAGTGGTTTTTCGCTAATATAACTCTATAATTATGCGAAATTCATTATTTGATTTTAATATATTGTTTTTATTGATGTTTTGAAACTAGCTTTTTTGTCACGATCGTTCTGTTTTTTTTTCAATGGACGTTTAGCATTGCGTTGGCTTGATTGGTTTAATTCTGGTTCAATGGAAGAAATTATTAAGATTGTAATGGAGCGCTGTCATTTAAAAATATTTCCTGCCTTTTTTTGTTTTATCGAATTACAGCTCAGAATGATTTCAAAACAAAGCTAAATTTTTGACAAATATAATATAAAATTCATTATAATTGCAGTGAAAATCATATGCTTTTTTTTGGCTAGGTGTAGTTTGAGTAAAATTGTTTGTCAAATGTTTACTTCTTGCTGTATTTGTTGTTATTTCCTAGTTTTTTGACTAAGTTTTTATAATGACATGTCCGTTTGATTTCCTAAGTAGTAAAAAGTTAACCTGTTTAGTAACTTCAAGATTTGAAAATTTATTTGGTTTGATTCTTTAATAAACTTAATGATTTTTGGAGCTTTGCCACTTGTTATCATATTTTGGTCATCTTGCAGCGTAGTATCAGTTATGAGAGTGGTCTTATAGTTCAAATGTTCGTTTTGTGGCTTTGATACTACGAGTTATCAAATCTTTTTTGGAGGTTCTTGCCGTTTTCGAGGTTTTTTTCTGTTTTGTCACGTTGTCATATTAATGACACATCAACGAGACGTCGCATATCGCAATCGTTTTTCTGAAATAAAGCATAAGCTTAATTTAAAATTTTTGGTGTTCTTTGTGAACTGTTGAACTTTTTAAGGTTTTTAACGGCTTTTACGCTGTTTTCTCTCAAAAATTTGTTTTTCTTTATGATTTTTGCCTGTATTTGTTCTTTTTGTAGTCGTATGACGTTATGGACACCGACAAGGCTTCCTATGGAGGTGTAAACTAGGCTACTTAATGTAGCTGTTTTCGGGACTTTGAAGTTAGTATTTTTCAATTAGTATAAAAATATTTTTTAATTTGATCTTTTTCTGTCTACTTTTTAATTATTCTAAATAAAGGCAGTTCCCTTTTCAATAAAGTCAGTTGTCTTTTCTGATTAAATACAAGTGAATTTTTTAGTCGGGATTTTATCTGATGGTATTATCGAGTTTTTTTTTTTTGAAAAAATAGATAGAGACTGAGATTTGGTCGTAATATAATTAGTTCTGTTTATATTTCGTTTTATTGTTTGTCTTGTCTCATAGTTTCTTTAACGGCTGGTATAATCGTTCCTCTAATGAGGCTATATCTCATTTGTTTAGTGTTTGGAGTTGAAACAAATTAAATCAGATCCTGTAGTTAGAGCCTCAATTTCCGTTAGAGCCTCTATTATTTGCCACCTAATAAGATGGGACAGATCTTCAAATACAGGTTCTGTTTGAGACCCAATGAAATAGATTTTTTTAAAAATGCTTCAGAGATGACGGAAGCGATGCATACAGGGCAAGTGTCGGATATAATTGAAAAGAAAGTCGCGTTAAACACGCAACTGACTATGATACTATACTATAAGCATTTGATTTTGGTGAGCTCTCTTGAGAACTTAAGATGCATGTAAAATTTTGAATTTTTTGAGAATGTGCTTAACGTTTTTTTCTTTCTTGTTCAGATGAGTCCTACATCTGTGTCTCTGGGGAGAGTGAAGAGCTGAGCTGTCAAATGGTAACTTCAGTCTACTCTCTACTCGGAGTGCTTATCAATCTACTTTTCGCAATCCTCATTGCCATCCTCTCTTCATCTCGACTAACTTTCATCGTCACCAACTTGCCATTTGTTCAGATTTACAAACAAATATGCGCTCTAATTATCGTCTACATTACTTTTGAATTGCTTTTAATAGCATTACTGTCAGCTCTCTTACATTTTGTTTCCCTTTTTGTAGCCGGAAATAGTACACATTTCTTCAGTTTGATTGCGCAAGTTACGAGATATTTCACATTTTCTGGTGCCAGTTACGACACTATGGACGCTGTTCAAAACGATGTCATTGTGGACCTGTGTGTCAAGATTGTTGCTTTGATCAATGGTCACGTGCTCTTGGTTATAATCTGCACGTGTTTGAAGCTGGTTGTGGATAAATTCGAAACAGCCCATCAAATTGCTACTATGGGTGAGTCGGACATTTCTCACTCATCCAGGGTCCTGGTTATTTGAAAACTGGCAATGATATAAATGAATTTACCCTGAGCTTGGTTCCCTTCAATTTATCACTTCGATATAGGATCCAAATTTAGACTTTCAATAGTGTCTAGTCGACCAAACCTTTTCTGGTTAGGCAAATCAACCAGTTACCGCCACAGATCACGTTAGACTGAAGTCTAACATGAATTATAGTTGCGGGAATTATTTAGACAGAAGTCTTAACATGGATTATAACTGCCAAAAACCGTGGCTAAAAAACCGTCGATTGATTGTTTTTTGCGGATATCATTCAAATGAAGTTCCATTCAATCATTTTGATTTTTTCTTATTTCATCTATCCCATTATCTCACTATTTTTTGATGTCTTTGATTGCTTTTATTTTATGTTTTAAAGTGTGGGTGAATCAGCGCAAACTCGGATCAACTTTGATAACATTTCATCAACTTTCATCAATTTTTGGCTAAATTTTTAAAATATAAGCGTTTCGTTCAATTTTTTTTAGAAAAATGGAACCAAATATGCATCTGTATCCCACTTTTGCCTGTTTTAGTTTTTGAGTTATGTTTGTTTGGCTTTCAGACTACGAGTTTTCAGATCTTTTTTTTATTTTTGGACATTTTTAAAGTTTTTTTTCTCTGTCTTGTCCGATTTTCACATAGATGACACGTTAATGACAAGTCATATATCACATGAATGTCGTTGAAAGAAAGCGCAATTGTTTAATTTTTTATGTACTTAGTGAATAAATGATTCGACACCATTTTCTCGCAAAATTTAATTGACTGTTTCTTCTGTATTTTTTCTTTTTGTAGTCGTAAGATTTTCTGGATAATGACAGTATTCATTGTCTTTCTTTTGACGTACAAAATAAAGTATTTAATGATTTCAGTTGATAATTAATGATTTCCATGACTTTCAATTTAATTGTTTTCAAAAACAAATGCGAATTTCTTAAATTTGCCCTATTCGCGTTTTCTCTACTTGTTACTTGTTTTCATTAAGATAGGTGCCGTATCTTTTCTGGTCAATTAGAAGTTAATTTTTTAGTTCAGGCTTTGTCTGATGCTACTTTGACTTTGTTATTAATTTTTTTACGAAAAAAAATAGATAGACATTGAGTTTTGGTCGTAATTACTGCTTGCTGTTTTATTTGATTATGTTTGTATCCGTGGCAGGTATTCATGGTATCCAAACAGGTTTTCTTCGTTTGAGTTTAAAGCAATTTTTTTAATGGATTTGCCAATTATTTTCGAACAATATACGAATTTTTAAAAGTTTTCTATCTCTTCCTCAATTGGTAGACAATTAAGTCAAAAATCTGGTTGAGCGGGGTCGGAACATTATGTGCGAACACACATTACCGAGCCTCCTTGTCAAAAATAGTTTTAAAGTATGATCATCTTTCAGCTGATCTGTTTTTAAATATAGCCGAGCTCGGAAAGCAGGTAATTTAGACGTTTGAAGTCTTGTATTATTTATCTGGAATTGGTTTTTAGTATACCTTACCACAGTTTTAAAAGATTGTTTACATTTTTGTTTTTTTTTCTATTGAAATCTGTTTTCAAAATTGAACTCAATTGTTTTTATACAACCACGTCTAATACCATGAGAGTAATAACAAGTGAGTTATGTGAACTATTATTTTTTACGTATTATTTACAGGTACCAAACACAATGAATTCAGCGAAAGGTATACGCCTCTTAAAAATTTAGTAATCTTAATCGGCCGAAACTTAAATGCCATTGTTGATGTGTTATAGCGAGTTTCATAAAGTTGAAACGTTATCGAACGTTCGAAAAATCCTAGGCATTAATATGAACATCAATATTCCAATATGTGCATGGTTTAAGTTTGATCAGTGAAATTTGACCATTGAAACGATTGCTAGCTTTTCAACTTTATTCTACGGACCATATTTCATTTTATAGTTTTTTGCCTTAGAAACGTTTTTTTGAAGGTCAATAATGCCACGTTCCTTTGAAAAGAAATCAGCATATATGATGAGGTAGATGAGAAAAAATAAGGTGATTGCATTGACGAAGTAAATTTACTTAAAATGATAATTGAAAACAGAAGTCACACACTTACCCCAACCAAACGGAAATGTTAAAACTGTAGTCAGACGCAAAAACGTCAAAAAGTGCAAAAGCCGGTTGATACTCTGGTAAGAAACGCTTTAGCTAATTTGAAATGATAAGTGAAGCAATTTTAAATTCTGTGAAATCTAAAGTGATGGATAAAAACGGATGTGAAAAGTTGACAAGAATGCAGTAATCAGTTTCAGCGGTCATCTGCTTGTCAATCTTTCACGGGGACAATGTTGATGTATGCAAAAAAACGACGTTTTTTTGTCCAGGCTAAACTCAATTAAATATTTTTGGCTAGGAACTTTATGCTAGCCAGGTCTTTTTGTTCTCTTTGGCTAATCGTTATTGTTTGCGCAGAGATACAAAAGTGGTAACATTGGAAACCTCTCAAAAACAATCGATTCTTGAAGAGACTTTTTAAATTCTATTTTTGCTCGAGCAAAAATTTAAGCTGCTGTTTTACTAGAGTTTTCACTAATCTGACCTTCTCATGTGCCTAAACATGCTTTAGATTTTCTATGAGATGAATGGCATGAAAATGCTAAATCAGTTACTTCGGGATAAAGCATATTTGGAGAAAATTTCTGTAAGGGCAGGCTTTTCTAGAATGACAGGCGGAAGTATTTACTTTTCTGCTCTATAATTGATTAAATTATACTCATCACCCTCTGCCCTCCTACTCTTGCTCTAATACCCTATGACAGAAATGGTTATTTGTTGGGACGGAAAACTTCCTGTGCGCAACACAGCCAATTTTCAGTCCTACCTATTCTCATTTTCACGATTTACTTGCAAAAAGTCTATTAAATTGCAAGACGGACTTTAAAGATTGATACGCGGACAAAAATCATCTTTCAGTCTATTTGTCAGCAGCAGTGTAGAATTTTGAGACGAGTTCAGAGTTGAGACTTTTTTATAGTCACTGAGTCAGGAATTGATTAAATCCGAGAATCAACTGGCGAAGCAAATAGAAATAGATAGCAACGGCGTGATAGAACGTAGAAACACCGTGACTGATTCAGATATTCCGAAATCACTAGAACTTGGTGGTATCGATGAGGACTATATGATCCTAATAAAATCCATAAAATCAGTACCTTAGTCTCCAACATGGGTCAAAAGAATTCAAAATATAAACCCGATCCACTGGTGGTTCCGTTTTTGTAATGTCCTCTTCCAGTCTCTCAATTTGATAGCCCCTCACTAGAATAGTCCGAGTTGAATTTTGAGATTTTATGAAAGAAGTGTTCATGCCCTCTCTTATGCTAAAAATTATAAGAACTGTCTCTGTCTTTTCATTGGCCGTGAATGGAATATGTCTGCACCAGTCGGTATTTGCAATCGCTGGTAGTAATTTGCGTCTCTGACAATGCTTAAGATTACAGACAAAATTGAACGTCGATTATTGCTGCCGGCTAAACAAGTTTATGTTCTGACCGGTGTTTCTGTTGTTTTCTTACCGGGACGTGTCCCATGTGTTTTTGTGAAAACTAGTTGTTGTGGTTTGGTTGAAATCAAAAGAACAACACCTCTGAAGATGATCCCATTGTGTATAGTTAAAGCATCCCTCATTTGCTCAATTCTTTTATCCACTTCTGAGCACTGTCTCCAAACTCCGCTTCTGGTTTGTTTCATCTCGTCTTGGAACAACTTGTTTGGCTCGGGTTATTCTGACTTCAATTTAGGTCCGCAAAATACTCTTAGCGAAGTAAATGTTGTTAGTTGCTAAGCAGAGTAGATGTTTTATCTTTTGCTTTGTCTTTTTATGCGCCATTGTGCTATGGGCATCTGCGTGAGGCATCCTCTCCACTGATGTTTTTTTTCAAACCGAAACCCATCCAATCGCTCATCTTGTTATATTTGACGATGCTGTCTTCGGAAAACATAATTGGCACGATTTTTTTGTCTGTTCCAAGGAGGTTTGTGAGAGGTTTGTGGTCACTCAGCTGAGCGAATCATCCTGAAAAGAGAAAATGCTTTAACTGTGACCACAAACGCAATTGTCAGCGTTTCATGTTTATTGTTTGAATAGTTATGCTCCACTGGAGCCGATTTCCTGGAGACATAGGTTACCGGATTTCGTGTTTGCGAAATAACGTCTCCCACTGCTTCTTCAGCGGCTCCAGTAGTATCTGTGGCTTTTTTGTAATCTATAAAACTGTCGAAGCGTGTTACCACATAATTCGCTTTTTGTGTCTTTTAAAATTTTTTGTTGTGTTTTGCCCCCTGAGGAAAGGCTATTTTCCACGTCTGTCAATGGTGGCATTTTAGTTGCATAACTGGCAATACCTCTTCCATAAAAGTTCAATAACCCAACAACCAATGTTATTCGGTGTCTCTTCTTTTCTCGTTATGCTTGAGATCTGGTGCCAATGCGTCCTTAGAAATAGAGTATCCCGAAAAATTAAATTTTTCCTTGCTTTATAGTTAGGTTGTTGTTGCTATAATAGTAAGAACACAGCAATTTTGGCCCCTTTGAGAGTTGACGCAATGCAGTTATGAGGGATTGAGCAAGAATTGTTCAGCCTTTCAGTTATTTTCGACAGCTTGATTAGTCCCAGGGATGTGTTGGTTGTGCATATATCTTTGGCCTCATCACCAGTTTCAACCTGATAGTAGGCTTTCGACCAGTTGTTTTTTTAATAGAAAGCCCCATGAAGATTGTGGAAGTTTGTCTCCGCCTCTGGTATGGTATATTCTACAGCCAAGACTTTGCAGTTTATAAGCACTTTTGAGATCCGCACAAAAATCTCAATTCTTCATTGAATTTTTCTGTGCAATGCCACTGGTGATGCATTGTTTACAGCTTTTGGCTGTACAAGGTCAAGGATACCCTGTTTAATCGTCTATTCCAACCTCTCTGTGGCTTTATCCTGAATAAGGGGTGGTATTTTTCTGGCCCTGTAGAACATTGGCTATGAACCTGTAATCATCTTCACGTGAGGTTTGTATCCCTTCCCTGCTATTAATTGTTGGATGGTGATTTTCGCAAAATGACTTGGTAGTAGATTTCCTCCAAATTGTCCAAATCTGACTGCAAAATTGTGGTTTGTTTTTGTGAACCTGCTTCCTTTCCACTCAACTTCGCAAGTTAGCGATCACAGAAGCTTCAGTCGATGTCCATCGAATGCATCGAGATGTCTTATCTTACCATCCAATTGAGGTTTACCCATTTCAGACCATTTTTTGGATGATAATACTGTGCTATTCACAGCCTTATCTAACTGCTTTAAGTTTTTATTGTTTTGCATTGTTTATTGTTATACACTCCAATGTCAAAGAGATGCTATGGATTTGTTCTTTCGTAAAAGCGTCCCTAAAACAGTTCTGGGGATGATTGCTTTGGTGGATTATTTTTTTTGCCTTTACCTAAATTTGATTAACCTTTGCCTCTATGTTTTTAAGAATCGTCCCACCTTTTCACATGCCTTGTTTTGTTTTGGGCTGTACAATTTCTTCTGGAATGTGGGTTGCATCCTTGTCTGGTGCACCAATTTTTGGAAGTTCCATTCGAGTTCCACCAGTTGTAATATAAATTTTATTTCCATTGCGTAATGGATAATGGATTATCTCACAAGTTTAAGAAGTGGCCTGGACACGTTTTTCGTGATCTCTACCACGGGTCAAAAGGATTCAATAAAAAGTGATGATATAAAACATCTAGCTCGTATATTGAGTGCTTATCTATGTGAAATTATATAGCAAAAGTTTAGATTAGCTAAAATTATTTTACTTGATTGGCATGTCAATAGATTTTAGTTCTAAATCCCGCTCGTGATTTCTGATTTTGTTACTTTTCATGAGAAATATACATGGACGTGATAGAATCGAGTTCAGCAGTTTGAGCTCAGTGTTTGCTAAAGTCAGGTTCCTATAGGTGGGAGAGTTATCTGCTGGCATCTGATTTATAGGTCAATAACATTATGATGCCAAAACATGGTGCCAAAACAAAATTATAATTGGTATCAAGTTTAGTGCAATTATTTATCAGCTCATCATTCGCGTTTGTTAGGAGCGATTCTTTATCGGCGCACCATTTTCGGTGGTCCGGAGAGTTCTTGTTTTGCTTGGTGAAACTTTAACAAAAGAAAAGTTGAATGTTTCTTGACTTTTATTCAAAACCATCACAGTCAGTTGAAATTTTTTTAGCCAGCCGTCTTATCAGCGTTTTGTTTAGCGGTGTTATTGGTGGTAACGCTTCAACTTTGTGACTATGCGTACATTAATTTTTTCTTAGGTTATAGTGAAAAGGACAGCCCTTAATCGCTGGTAACTGAAATGACTTCTTTTCAGGCAGTTTAACTCCTTGATAGCATTTTGAACTAAATTGTTCCGTTTCTGCTGAAAATGATTGCATGCATGTTTGTGTGTTGTTACTTAACTATATTTGTTCTTCTGATCTCTTTTGCTTTTGTTTTTGTCAAGGTCTACTTGCAACCTTGAGAAATGAAATTTGCAAATCAAGAATTGATTATTGCGAGCCAACAACAATTTCCTCAGCAGCTATAAGGTTGTTATCTTTCAATATTTCCACACCTGTAAAAAGCCACAAAAATGTCACATATCTATTAATAAATATTCACATTTAGCCTCTTGCTGAGTCATATCATACATTGAGAAACATTTAAAGTATTTTTTTAGTATAACCGTGAAGATAAATAAAATGAGGCTTTAATCTAGCCCAGTGGCCTCATTTTCAAGCTGTTTCGATGACCACTGTGCAAACGTTTCAACTGTGCAATTCACAATTCAATAGCAAAAAGTAGCATACATAAAGACGAAATGAAAGTTTAAAAGTTTACATGAACTTCACTGGCCAGTATTAGACCAAGTCTAGACCACCGCTACTAATTCACAGACGATAAAAGTTGAAGATAAAGTTATTGATTGGCAAAACTACAGCTCTAAAAGCTTTTCTGTCAAAAATGAGCATGCTGTAAAACCGAGGCGTGGTATGTGCAATTTAAGCCTGTTAACAAAACCGTTCACCAAGACTTCTATTAAATGAAATTTTAAAGCAGTAAGAACAGAAAAATAAAGATTCATTTGTTTCCAACGTGAGTTTAAGCTGGGTTACGTTTTGACGCAGTAATTACGAGCTTGTTTTCAAGGTGTCGATTAAAATTCCGATATCTAGAGCAGGTTATGATATAAATATTATAAGTTAACAACGCAGAGCAATAATATTACACCCTAGCTGAGACTAAACAAAGTCTACAATACTCCTGCTATGGTTTCGACGACGCCATAAATTGTCGAAAATGTGCTTTTGAAAACTCCGTTCTTGTTTGAAGATTGACTAGAACGGTAAGACTACAGCCATATTGATTACATTTACAGTTGCATCAAGGATAACATGTATCATTACTTGATATCTTAGTTTCGATTCCGAAACCATTTGATGTCGGATGTACTGCTTTTTGAAATCCATCTAAGGTCATATTATGGGTTATTTGACTTGACCCTTCATACCTGCGCTCGGCGGTGATTTTCTTTTCTGCCAGCTTGTTTATCAGGCAAGAAATTGATTTGTGTCAAGTTTCTTAATAAAAGTGAAAGTTAATTTTGCAGAGAAATGTGTGCAATCTCTTGACCGTAGATGATGGCTAAAATATATTTTGGTTGCTTGAAAGTAGTAATGCTTCATGATAAAGCTAACAAAAACTGTTCTCAAAATGATTACTGAAAAAAATTTTGTAATTTCTGTTAACCTTTTCTGCGGTTACGCCTTCAGAAAGTTTAAATACTGCTTGCTCAGAAAGTAATCACATCAGTGTTGAGCTGCGCCAATGTTGCGTAAGTTAACAAACATGGCTAGTCTTTAGAAAGTAGACTTTCTCAACCTCTTTTTCGAACGAATTTTTTCCTCGTTGTTTTTAAAAGGCACATAAAAATATTAACAGCCGCCGTCATCAGCGCTATATCTTTTGAACAATTCAAAGAATTTAAATTGCATTGGGACGCCGTCGTTTTGCGACTCGAAGAGGAGTTATGGTGATCTTTTTTTTTATCAGTGCAGTTGTTCTGAAACAGGATGTAAAAGTTATTGACGCACCTGTTAAAACGTTGATTTTTGGAGTCTTTCTTATTATAGCCCCCATGAAATTTTAGCCCCCATGATGGTATTATTACTATGATTGAGGGACAATATGTTATCTGACCACTAAGCTTGGGGGGCTATAATCTGAAAGACTTGATTTTTGTTTTTTTTGCCGAACAGAATTCAACAGCGGAGAGAAATGAGATAGGTAGTTTCGTCTGTGCCGGTTTTAGAAAAATAAGCGAAAAAAGTAGATTTGAAACAATTTTCTCCAGCGAATGAATTGTTTTGATCATGTGCTGGTTTTTCGAAGCAGTTCATTGGTTTCAACTTTTGAGGCCAAAGTGGTTTTTAACGACTATATTATATCGTAATTTTAGATTTCAAAGCGTTGGAAACCATCGAAATCAAACATTAAAAGTTTTATTTGTTTTCTTTCTGTTTTGTGGGGGGGGGTTTATTGTTCCGACCCACTATAGTTGGGCGGGAGGGGGGGGGACTATATACTAAAATGGTTTTTTTTATTCAGTCAATTTTGTCCGATCGATATAATCGTCGTAGAGGGTTGTGAGTGTTATCAATAGAAAGCCCGTCCAGCGTAGAAATGTGGGCGATTATGAAGAGTAGATTTTTTTGAGTTTCGTTTTTCTATACGGAGTTATTGATGTCCAAATTTTTGTGAACTTTCGAGCATTTTTGATCACAATTTCCGTAATTTCTCTTGACTTTTTTTGAGACTGAGACTCACTTTTTAGTAGTTGTTTTTTGTTCCGACCCGCTTTAGTGGGGGAGGAACTATATACTCAATTGGGTTTTTTGTTAAGTCAGTTTTCGCAGATCGATATATTCGTCGTACAGGGTTGTGAGTCGTATCATTTTTTGAATTTCCGAGGAGTTACGGAGGTTCATAATTTTGTGAACATTTTGATTCTTGAAGTGTCAATTCTGAGTAGTAATACCTATGTAATTTCTCTACATTAAAAAGGGAACAAGAAAAACTATTATGAAAAGCTTAAATTTTGAAAAAGATAGGCAGCACATTTTAAAAAGAGACGAAAATGGGCCGAAATTTGATTAAAATTACCCCATTTGTGTAATGAACTTAACTCTAAATTGAAATCTTTCAGATCGAAAACTCATTTAAACCATTTAAGCAACTATGTTCAACCAAGAAAACTCCAACGAGGCTATGAAAGAAGAGGAGATTTTACAAAAACTAAGCAAAAAGCGTCCAATTGGGCAAAATGGCAAAAAATAACTCCAAATTGCGTTTAAAATGTAATATTTTTGTCAGACGGTCGAAAGCGGCTGCCAAGCACACTAATACTGATTTAAATAATTGAGACAAACACCTTTAACCTTTATTAAGACGTGTTCTAGAGCTTACCTTTGTTAGGGTACTTCCTGAACTGTCTTATGGTTGTCTCAAGAATACTAGTTAATCTTAAGGCTTACCTGACTAACTAAAGTTCTATTCCTCTAGTCTGTTACTCTTCTATCTGAGCTTCAGTAGACGGTGCACGGGCCCCAATGCTACGGTCTAACGTTTATCTCAATACAAAACAAGAGCGGAGTAGAGAGAGAGAAATATACTCTATTATTAAATCAGGATGGTGACTGGTACTGACTAAATTACTTTCTCTTCTGCTGAGAGAGGGTAGATGGGTAAACACATAAAGGGAAAGGAGGATAAAATAATATATCATTTTTATCCAATCAGGAAAGAGTATTTCAGTCTTTTTCTGAATAAAGTCTTTCAAATATTAAATATTCCTTTTTGGAAGTCATGCCTGACTCCATCTTTCCGGGGTTTAGAGTTGTTTTGAAAGTCTTCCAATCGAATATAGTAGAATATAGTTTATTAATTTCTCTGTAGTCTCTCTGAAGGATTTTCTTTCTTTTTTGTTTGTGTTGCTTGAAGATCGGCTCGTCTGTGAGTCGATTCCGAAACATCGGTTACCCAAAGAGCAAGGAGTGAACATCAACAACCACAAAAGTATCTATTCCACCACCACACTATCCAGTGGGCGGAGATCCTTCTGTGTAGGCCCGTCGTTGATGTTGTAGGCGTCCTGATGTCCGGCGTCGACTTACCTGACTTACCTGGTTTGCTTGGTTTGTTTCTGTTAGCTGTTAGATGTTAAGAATCGTTTTTAGGTTCACTACATGTTCTAGATATACGTAGTATCCCTTCCGGTTGGAAAGAAAACTTAAAGATGTATGTTATATGTTTTTGTGTTAATTGTTATTAACAAGCTATGGTTTTGGTGGTGACATAAAGGAGAGTATGTCAACGAAATGGCTACTAACGTTTTTGTTTTCAGTGACATGTGATTTGTCGGCCATGCTGATTGTTAATTTTGTTATAGAAGTTGAACATGTATTAATGAATGCCCCTGTTTGAAGTCATGAGTTATTTTAATGGTATTAGTTCTTACAATTGTTTTGTCATACTTCTACGATTGCCCATTTGTGAGTTGTTACTGAGGAAACATTTTCCGTGTCTGTAAGATTGTGAAAATGCTGCTTATCACGTTGCTATATTTTTTCATTTAGCTGTTAGTCTCTTATGAATTTTTTAAAGGGTTACAGATCTCGCTTATAGTAGTTTGTAATGGGTATGCACACGAATGATAATTTCCTAATCCCAATTAACAGTTATTTCTTCAACTTCATGAATTAATTTAACGTCTCTGTCTGCGCGCTTACGATCTAAGGATCAACGTTTCCCGAGATCTGAGTACTGTTTTCTATGTAAATTGTTACAATGATATTGGATTGTTAGTTGTTACTATTGCTAACGTCGTACAGTAGCTGTTTGAGTTACATTTATTTCATGTATTTTGTTTTGTCACATTTACAAACTTGCATGTGAAAATTTCGATTTGAGTGAAAATTCTGTTTTCTTTTGTTTTTAACCTGACTGTTTCGTATATGTTACTCTATTTTAAATTTAGAGTTTGTTATAAATAATAAATTTGTAATGTACCTTTTGTATGGTTAGATAGTAAATTGTATTAAGGTATTCAATATGTTATAATCTGTTTTATGAAAAAAAATGTCATGTCCTATAGTATTGTGTTACTTACAGTGTTGTTAACATGGCTTATGAGTCATGTATTCAAATGTTATGCATATTATTCATGTGTTTTGTTTGTTCTGTTTTTTATTTTATTTGCCTATTTGCTTTATTTACAAAATTGCCTGTTTGCATTGCATATAACTAACTATGGAGAAATCTTTGCATATTTACATGTACAGTTTTTAAAAAGTAGGTTAGGTTTTGTATAAGTAAAAACATATTTTTGGTTTTATACTGTTTATTTCAAACTGATTAATATCTAGTGATAGAAATAAATTTGGTTAATGGTATTAAAAGTGAAAGATTATGATTCAAATTCAGTGATCTACAATATGGAGTGAATAGTTGGGGAAATAGAATTGGGATAATAAAGATTAACAAACATATGCAAGGATTTACAAACAATCAATATTAAAGTCTGTTATAGATGGAGATTGAAGTCTATTACCTACAGAGTCCGGGAATTGTTACTTGTTACTTTCCTTTTGTTGTTACAGTTTCTCTGTTTGTTTTGGATAGTTACCCCTTTCACAATAATGGTTGTATTCCTTCAGGAAATATTCGTCTTTGGAAAGATAGTATCCAAGTAAGTTAATTACGTCTTGCAAAGGAGTTTCCGTTATCGATGCTTGTAGTGCGTTACAAATCTCTTTTTCTGTCTGTGGTATCTTTCTTTCGTTATTGAAGGTTAAACGATTCGTGATCGCCTTATTGGTCACGCTCCCTGTCAGGTGGTAAACGTGATATTCTTCGCACGGTTCGAGTGCTTCTAAGGGAACCATGAGCGGTCGCTCTGGTTCGTCTTTGGATTGAAATACGTAATAATTTTTAATGGGATCGAAGTTTCTCAACGTCCCTATTGTATAGCTCCATTTTATTCTGTAGCTGTAGTTTAAAAAGTACGGGGAAGTCAATTGATCATTGATGTGTATGAAACTTTTAGAAGCTGTATATTGTTTGTCTCGTAAGAATGTATAATATATTAAGTTATGTATCAACTTTGTCTCATGTACTCTGTAATTGTTACTTTGTACATCTTTTGGTGTAGGGTGGAGTAGGTTGAAGCTTAATTGGAAAATCTGATGTTGCTGTGTGAATGCGCTATACGCCGAAAGGTCCTGAGAGGCTTTTGCCACTAGGAAATCAAAATTACAAGTTCTTGGTAAACGGAACTCATAATCGTAATCATAGAGGAAGCGTTCCGTAAGACTGTAAAATTGCTTAAGTTTGGGGTAGAGAGTTTGATGTATTTTATCTCTGCCCATATTTTTCGTGCTCCTTTTTACAGTGTTTGTATTTTCCGACGGAAGTGGTGGAATAAATTCTGATACACGGTCTTTCAGTGTATGTAATGGTGCGATGAAGAAATTGTATGATCGTGAATCAAAAGGCATTTCCGACCAATTTCTGTACGATAAAAGTGGATTATAATTTATTCCGTGTGGATTACTTAGTGTTTTCGGGTCTTTATCTTGAAACCAGACCGTCTCCATTACCGTTTCGGTCGGAGTTTGTTCATTTGTCGACTGGTGGAAGAAAGACTTTCTGTTATTTGAGCGGATTGTCACCGCATATGGAAATCGTAGATTGTTAGTATTTGGAACTGTTTGTCTTGTAAATAAACGTTGTCTAACGTTGCTTTGTGGTGGGTAATTGTCTGATGGTGGGGGTGGTCGTACTGGCGGGGGGTAATTTGGTAGAGGTGGTGACATATATGTGTTGCTAGTATTTTGGTTATAGTTTTGTCTTGGTCTTGTGTTCTGGTAACTATGTACAGCTATGTTTGTTCTTTGTTCTGATATGTTACTAGTACTATTATTACTGGTATCAAAGGATTGAAGATTTCGTCGATTACCAAATTTGTTGTTTATTTTCCGTGCTATCTCCTGTGGTGTCTGTACGTGTTCCTGGTTGTTTTCCAGTTCGACTCTAAATGTGGTGACTTTCTCGTTATCTGTTATCATGTTACTTTCAGTCTGTGTTCCACATTCAGACGCACAGTCCCGAATTGTTCCGGGGCTGGATCTGCCTGATTCACAGCTTAGTTCTCCGTCCTCTACTTCGTATGAGAATGGCGAGTCTGATTTATATGGTGATTCGTAGTCCATGTTCGATGCCATTGTTGAATGCCAAAACTCAAACATGGTTAGTCTAATCTAGATTATGTTTATTGTTTATTAATATTTATGTTACAAAAAGTTTGTTACAAATAGTTTGTTTAATATTTTGTTTCCGTATTGATATATATTTTGTAGTTAGGCTGTTATCTGGTTTAATCCTTAGATTTTGTTCGTTATTTATAGAAGGTAGAAAAATTTGGCTAAGTAATGGCATAAGTGTTGTTAGTTGTTGCTAAAAAGTATTGTTTGGTTTAAATTTCGTATGTATCCGCTGAATGAGTATCGTAGTATGTAACCTCATTCGTATGCGGCTGATCGTTTTTGAGGATGTCTAAGCTATAGCTACGGTTTTGTATTTTGTTGTTTGTTAATTTTAATTGATTGAAATCTATAGGTGGTGGATTCTGTATCTCTAGAAGTCTTGAAGTTGGCATGAGTTTACGTTGATTATTTTGATTATTTGATGGTTGGGGGATTTCATATGGTGTTTGTTGAGTTGTTTGTGTTTCATATGAATACGGTTTAATCGCGTGCGATTGTTCTATAGTAGGTGCGCTTGGGATTGGTACAGGTATTGGTATTGGTGGTAGACTACTCAAACGTTGGTATGCTGGAGGTGGTGTTATTAATTGTGGTGGTATTGGCGGTATTTGTTGGGTTTTACTTTTGTCTATTGTCGTTAATATTTCTGTTTTATGTTTTCTTTCTGGTAGTGGTGGTGCTTGTTTCTTTGTTGGTGACTCCAATGTACGTAGTTGTAAACCATGTTCTGTCCTGCGGATAGTAGTGTTATAGTGTTTATAGTTCGTATCCACATAATTTTCTGTCGTTTTATCTCTACGAGTTAATGTTGGTATTTCTGCTGAATGTCTTCTGAAATGTTGAATATGTATTCGTGAATTATTATGTCCTTTACTGTAATGGGAATTGTTATCATCATTACTATTGTCGTTATTATTGTCGGAATCATCTTCCTGTATTTGTGCAACTAGTTGGGTTAGTGTTTGTGAAAATATTCCAAAAATTCCTGTTAATAATATTTTTGTTATACTTGCTTGTTTCCCAATCGCTTTATGTATTGCAAAAGCGTTGTAGAATTTTATAATTAGGTTTGTTACAAATAATATCATGCTCATCATCGCATAGATGATAGCCATCTTTTCAAGTATGTACCATGGCCAACCAAATATAGATAGTATCTGATCTTTCAGCCATGCTGCGTCGAAAATTTCCTTCCAGTTTACACTTGGTTGATCAATCTGAAAGTTATATCCATTTATGTTCAAGTCTTTTAACCATTTAAGTGAATGTTCATAATTTTTGTATGTTTGTAATAATCCTAATTGTTTTAATTCGAGTAGCTTTTGTGCGTTAGCCGATTGTGCTTCTTGAAGCGGTTTTTCGCGATCTCTCATATATTCGTGTAGTAAATCTCTTTTTCGTTCTTGTATTAGTTGTTCTTTGCTAAATATTCCACTTTCAATGAGGCTTGCTTTGCTGAACATATTATCAAGTACTATTTCTTCCGGTGATATTGTTTCTAATATTGTTTCTACTTTTATTGGATATGGTGTCAATCTGTATCTTACTGTTCCTTCTGTGTCTATTGAGATCAGTTGATCGAAATTACTATGTGAACATGGGACGGTTTTCGCCCAAAGGTATGTTTGTCGTGTTAGTTGATGTACGTATTGTACTCTATTTTTGTATAGTATTGGTATTTTGTCGTAACATTCACGTGTTTTTGGTACGTATAGTGGTGATGATTTCTTTGCACATTTGTACATTTTCATCACATTGACTCCTTCTTGTCTCACAAATATGGATCTATCTCCTGTAAGGATGTATCCAAATAGTGGTGTATTCTTTTGTACTTGTGTTAGTGTCAATTGTCGAATATTGCGAGTTTGTTCGCATATCTGTGAATAGAATTCTATTGCCTGTAGACTAATGCGTGAATATATATTACTCATATAGAGGTCCATTTTCATTTGTAGATGTGTGTTCTCGTTTACAAAACCATAATAATAATTTTGATGTTCTTCGTCTTCATATCTTGTGTATGCATTTGACATAATTTGCTGTGGTTTTATTTTTATAAATTTTTCTTCTTCAAATTTGTCTTCTTTTCTTGTTACTTTAAGTCCTGTATGCATATCAAAACCATATTCGTATATTATATAGATATCATCGTATTCTGTTTTATGTAACGGTTGTGGTGATCCACATTCTCGTTCAACTAATGGGTAGATTTCAAATCTTGTTGCGATTGAGGATGTATCATTAAATTTTACTTTTTGTTGTACATCTGGTTTTTGTACTGATGACCATTCCGCGTTTGTTTCTATCCAATATCGTTCCTGATACTTAACCATATATGCATCAAACCGAATAAGTTCGAATAGTTGGCAATGTGTTTGGGGTTCCCAAATGATTGTTGCTTTTGTAAAGGGTGTTGGTAAACATTCTCCCTTGTGGAGATCACATGGTAGTTTTGTTCCCATATATGATATTTCTTTTGTATCAAGGTTTAGTATTAATGAGACTTCTTTTATCTCTAGAGTCCAATCTAAAATGTCAATTCTATTTTGTTTTTTGACGCCTGATAGGCAGTTTGATTGTGCATTTTTGATTTCATTTGGCACCCACATTGGGTTTGTATAATCATATACTAATCTTCCATATGGTGGTACCATAGGAGTGTCTACTTTGAATTGTATATTTCCTTGTACGTTTTCTAGTCTTTTTTGTAATGGTGGGTTTGATAAGTAATTGAATGATATGTTATGCCTTGTTGGCCTGTATTTTGTATTTTTAAGGAAGTTAATTCTGGCGAGTTCGTTACGAACTTCGTCTGGGTCCAGGATTTTCGTTCTTCGTGCATCTGATACGTAATAGCTCGGTCTGTTTGCTCTAATGTAATGAGTGTGTTGTGAACACCATTCTACTTTTTCTTTGATCGTTCCTGTAACAGCATATGCTTTAATCTCTACAGCTTGTGCTTTTGATAATAATTGAACTTCTGTTTTTGTCATTTCTAAATCTAATGGTTTAAATTTACATGTGCTGATTTTGTTCAGTTCGTAGTATTTTACGTTTGTTATTTCTTCTGCGTCGCAGTCGTAGTGTTCGATAAAAATGTCTTGAGGTCCTACTGCTGATCCATTAATGTTTTGTCCTTTCAATTCAACGTAATCTTCTTTTGTCTGTCGTTTGTTTCTTTTATTATTTAGTTGGAATTTTTCCAAAATACTGTCTGTTAATTGTTCTCTGTAAGAATTCCAATTTCGTGTCCATTTATCTATGGCTATTTCCCACATTTGTTCGTAATCTGTACTATTCTTGAATTCTTTTAAGTCTGGTGATGTATACTTTGATGGTAATTTGTATATTTCCGTTTCAAATTTTGTTTTGTTATTAAATACATGATCCATTAACTTGTTAAAGTTATCTTGGTCGGTTACATTTATGTTATTTGTTTTTGTTTTGTTTTTCTTTTGGAAACTCTTTATATGTTTTTCCATACGTTCTTGTATGTGTTCTTTAATTTGTTCTCTGATATTTTGTTTTATTTTATATTTTGATCTTATTTCTGTGTCTATTTTCATATAGATAAATAATGTTATTAGTAATAATATTAGTATTATGGATTTTAATTGAGGCGGCATGTGTATGATAGTCCTGTGTGGGGATTATAGAATGTTGCAAATCCTAAAGTTTGTTTAGTATATCTGTCAAACTTATAAACAAAGTCAATACAAATAAACGGTGCTGGTGTCGTTGTTGTTACTATAGATGGTGTTGTTGCATGAAATGGATGATTGAATATCGTATCGTTTTTAATCGTTGTATTAAATTTTAGTTCTAGAGATGGTGTTGCTAGAACTTCAAGTGCTGAATTTCGTTGGCGATGTGTTAGGTTTAAGGTATTTGTAAGTCTACTTCTTGACCAATTTGTGAGAGTATCTCCAAGATTAGTTGGTCCGTATAATGGTGGAGGTGGATTCCAGGTCTTATGATCTAATGGAAAAAGATATGTATGATCATTAGTTCTACTTAAAGTAGGGGGGTTTGGATTTAGTACTGGTGTTGCTCTAGTTCTACCGGGGTGACTTGATGCTAATCTTAATTCGGGTATGAATGATGCTGGTGAGAGTATTGTATTTCGTGGTGGTTGTAGAGAGTTTGTTACTTCTACTCGTGGTACGCTGAATGAGGTGTTCGAAGAGGAAGATTGTTGTGATCTATTTGGTGTGGTGTTCGTACTTATCGTATTTTGCGGTGAAGTTGCTGACCAAACTGAACTATGTGGTGAGTGTACTGGTTGTACACGAAAATTTTCTTGTACGAAATTGAAATCTTGTCTTTGTTGTGGTGTTGGTGGTAAAAATGGGTTAGCTCGAAGTTCTGATGCTGTTGGTGTTGGAATAGTATGAACACTTGACTGGTCGTTTGGTGACGCGATACTAAAGTTTGTTAGTGTTGGTGTACCTATACGACTTGGTGGTTCTGATTGTTCTGCTCCTATAGGTCTTATTATGTTTGATTCTATATCAGATGATCCGTGTGATACTAATGTAGAGTCTTGTGTAGGAAATGATAGTGATGCTCTAAGTCTGCCTCTTAGTAGATGTCGTGTATCTGTTCTTGCTCGTCTTACTGTATATGGGTTTTCGTTTTCGGGGTTTGTTTCTTCTATTTCTGGTGATGTGGGTATATTTGTTAAGTCTGTTACTTCGTTGTGATGTGGTCTTTCTGGGTGATTGTTACTATTGTTATTATTATTTGATGAAGCAATTTTTGCTGTTTTTAGATAATTTCAGGCTCCAGAACCTGGTCCGGGTGGTGGATGTTGTATGTACGGTGGGGCTAGTATAACTACTGGTATTAATTCTTGTTCTGGTTGGTGTGTTTGAGCTCCTAGGTTTGTAATCCAAATTTCGTTAGTTGTTAGTCTAATATTTAGTTGATATATGACAATGTTACCATGTAATGGCGATGTGTTGGGAAATCCAATTTGGAGGTAGAACTTTTGTGTATGTAATGTATGATATATCGATTCTTCAATGTCTGGGTTGGGATCAATTTTTTATGGGTTTACAAAATATTCTATTAGTCCTAAGCACATACGTACGAAGAAGTATATTATAATTGCAATTTTTATAAATTCAAATATTTCTAATTCGACAATATCTATGTTTGTTTTACATATGTGGTAAATATCGGGGTGGGTTTCATGCATCTGGTTATTGTACTGGTGGGCTTGCATATACGACTCGGCGGTTGCGTATAACTTCACTTATTGTTACAATAGCTAAATATGTCGATATTATTACAATGCAAGGTACTAGGAGTATTGTTAGGAAGAATATTACTTTAGATAGTATAAAGTAGATTGTAATTAAGGATTCGTTGAAATCTATTTTTGAAACTGATAAATAAAATGTGTAATAGTCTCATTTCAATCGGTGTGAAAAGTCTAGAATTTGCTGATATTAATCGCATTTTCTTTTCAGTTGGATGTTGTTGCAGTAATGCTGCTCCAATGCCTGTGTTGGACGCATCTGTTATAATGTAAAATGGTTTTGTTGTATCTGGTATTGTTAATTCTAGGTTATGTGTTATTGTTTTTTTCATTTGTTCAAATATTTTTTGATGTTCTTTAGTCCATTTGAAATCATTTTCTTTGTGTAATAGATTGTATAATGGTTGTAATATTGGTTGCATTCCATAGACGTATTTGGCTAAGAAATTTATTGTTCCGAGGTATCGTTGTAAAGCTTTCATACTTGTTGGAGGTTCCAGTTTTTGGAATCCATCAATTCGTGATGTAAGTGGTTTTATTTTTGTTTTATTTTTTATGTTCGATAATGTGACCTAAGAATTTTACTTTCTTTAACATGAAGTATGTTTTATCGGGTGCTGCTTTGAGATTTTCTTTAAGCAGTATTTTATGATATTCGATTAGTGTTTCAAACATTTGGTCATAAGAATTTGTTTGTATAAAGATATCGTCTACGTAAGTGATAACTGTTCCTTTTCTGATCAAAGTGTAAAGGAAATGTGTTAGTATTGATGCAAATGCTGCTGGTCCGATTGATATTCCGTAGAATAATCTTTTAAAACAATATTGTTCGTTTCCAATTGTGAAATGTGTATATCTCATCGATTCTTCGTCTAATGGTATTTGGTTATATGCACTATTAAGATCTGCTGTTGTGAATATTGTTCCGTTTATTCTTGTTAAAGCTACATCAACTGGTTCAATTGGCCAGTTGCACTTTGATTCATCTATCATGCTGTTCAAATATCTTGCGTCTAGTACAATCTTTAAAGATTCTCCTTTTCGTAGTATTATTACCGGGTTTGTGAATGTATTTCCTGTTGATAGTTGTTCTTTATTTACAGGTGCAATTATGTCATATTTTTTGAGAACATCTAATAGTTTTTGTATTCGTTCTCGAAGATGTATAGGTACTTTACTTATTCTTTGTTTTTTGAATACTGCATCTTTTTTATTGGTAAATTCAATTTTACTTTTGTTTTTCCTACGTCAAATTTTGTTGTTGCGTAGACTTGCCTATAGTCTAATATGATTTTTACTACTTTTTCAAATTCTTCTTGTGTTAAGTGTGAATGTTGGAAATCAAACATTTTTATGAATTCTTTTTCTTGTTCTGAATATTTGTTAATGTTAAATTTGCATTTGAATTTTGGTTTTCTTTCAAATGTTGCGACTTGTTCAATAGTTTCGTTTTCTTGTATGTTTAATATTTCCTCGATATCGTTTTCATTTTCGTATGTCAGATGGTATAGTGCTTGGAATAAGTCGATAGAGTTTGTTTGGTATAGTTCGTTATCTTGTTTTTTGAAGCTAATATTTCTGTTCATGAAACCAATGAGTCCTGTATTTATTGTTATTCGGTGTCTATTTTTGTTGATCAATAGTATGTCCATAAAGTATTCTTCGTCTGAGGAAAAATCCTTTATGTCTGTAAATGATACGTTATGATATTTGTTTATTGGTTCGAAATAGAATTTCGATTTCTGTATTGTTTTATCATTTGAGTGTTTCATTTGTTTAAATATTGGTATTGGAAATGTTATGCTTTTCTGTTGATTTGGTTCTATATAGATTGTTTCTCTATTCATGATTGTGTATAATCGAGAGTAGTAAGGATAACCTTTAGTACTATTCATGTAGAATATAATATCGTTGTCTAAATTTGTATTTGTATTTAATGTTAGTTTGTTGGTATTAACATTTATCGTCTCGATATATTCTTTGAAGAATGGTGTACCCAGTATATTATGATTGCATTGTGTTACATAGAAGTGAATGCAAAAATTGTTTTGTGGTTTGTTTCTATTGTTAGAAATTCTGTCTGGTGTTAAATTCAGTGTTACTGTTCCGAATGTGTCTATTTTTGTATTATTTGAAGCTGTTAGTGTTTTGCTTGCTTTGTCCAAGATCATTTCTGGGTTATTGTATTTGATTTCATTCCATGTATCTTCATTTAGTAGGTTTAATGTTGCTCCTGAATCTAATAGAAAATCTATTTCTAACATAGGTTTTTGTTTTGTAAAGTCCTGTTCAAATTTCTGATATTGATACATTGGTAATATCCATGTTGGGTTGCTTTCTAATGTATTTATTACAGTATTGCATGTATCTTCATTGGCATTGTAAAATTTATCTAGTATTTCTTGATCTTCGTCTGAGGACTCTGATGTGTACTCATATTCGTCGATTCCTGGTGGATCGTTATTTGATTTTTCTTGTCCTACGCTATTTATTCTGTTTTTGCTATTGTTGTTTCCATCATTTCTCCGTTCTTTTGAATAATGTCTGTTATTTTGTTCTCGTTGGGATGAGTATCTTCTATTATCTCTGCTATTGTTATTTGAATGATTTCTATTGTTACTATTAGAACGTTGTCTATAGTTATCGTTTCTATTTGAATCTCTACTGTTGTATCTTTGTCGATTATTATTATTATTGTTTTTGTTACTATTATAAGGTGATTGTTGTCTTGAATTATTTCTGTCATTGTATCTTGAATTTGATCTGTTATTATTATTATTATTATTATTATTGTATTTGTTATAGCTGTTGCTTCTATGATAACTGTTGCTTCTGTTTCTATTGTAGTTATTCCTGTTATAACTAGTACTTCTGTTATTATAATTATTTGATCTTTGATATCCTTGATTGTTTCTACTATCTCTGGAATTTCTATTATGGTAGTTATTTCTTGAATGTGATCTGTATGGTGTCCGACTTCTGGAGTTGTTATATATTGGTGATGTCGGTGGTAGTTGTCTGCCATTGACATTATTTGAGTCAATTCTTCTATTTGGTAAGTTTTGATTGTTTCTCATGTGACTGTAAAATGATCTTTCTTTCGGTCTTGTAACACCACCTCGACGTGGTCTCTTGAAACATCTTCCCTTTGTGTGTCCATGTGAGCTACAATAGCTACAAAACAGTGCAAACTTTGGTCTTCCTTTAAAATTCTTTTTTGTCATATGTATTGTTAATTCCGTTTAGAACATTGCATATTGTTCCTTCGAATTGTTCTAAGTCGTTTTGATTAAGTTCATTTATATTATTACAAGCTATATTCATTTGTTTTAGATCTTCATTATTATTTGTTGTACTCTGGTTTACTTAATATAATCTTTTGTGATTATTAGTTATTGTTCTTGTTAGATCCATTTGGTCTATTTTCTCTACTAATGTTTTGAATGGCATTTCTGGTTCTCGTGGAGTTTGTTTGTGGTTTGCATGTTTCTTTAATGCTGCGTTTTTTAATTCGTTGTCTAAACATCTTATGAACGTTTGGTTCATAACACTATTTCTGTAATCTTCTGTGTATAGAGAATAAGCAGTTTTGACAAGAGTTTCTATTCTTAATGCTAATGATCTTAGTGATTCGTTTGTATGTTTTTGTAATTATTGTAATATGATTTTTGCTTGTTGTTTTGATTTTTCCGAATCAAACATATCTGAAAATTCTTTGCAAAATGTTTCCCAATCTAATTTTGTTTCACTTGGAAGTGTCGAATACCATTTTTGTGCAGGTCCCTGTAAAGTATGTAGTATTAACGCTGCTCTTTTTACTTTCCATTGGTGATGTCCTGGTTTATTTACCGGTTCAATGCCACTGCTGAATATCATAGCAGCGACAATGCTATTTAAATATTCTTCAACAGTATATGCTGGGTCTGTTCCATCGAATGGTCTTATTGTTGTTGGTACTGAACCACTGCTAATGTTTTGTTCAATTTGAGGGTCTTCGTTTATGCTCATTGATGTTAATTGTTTATAAAATGGTAAAGGTGGTTCTACTACTGTTGTTTCCCTTTCTTCTGTTGTGATTGAGTTTGTTCTTCTATTTTGATTTCCTTGTTGTTGATTACTATGTCTATCAGTATTTTGTATGTTTTCATTTTTTTGTATGTTCATGGTTTCTGTTATGAAAAGGATGTTCATGATTTCTGTTATGAAAAGGATTTTCTTGATTTCTGTTATGTAATGGATGTTCGTATTCCGTTCTATAGTTATTTTGTCCTTGTAGATTGTCAAGAGTTCTATCCAATTTATTGATTACCATTTCTAGTGCTTCCTCTTGTCTTTTTTCCATATTTCGGCTCATTCGATGATATTTTTCTTCTAGGTTATTTATTAATTTATTAGTATGTTTTGTTACTGTTTGTGTAATTTCGTTTTTTAAGTCTTCATAATTATATTGTTGTTGTTCCCAATTTTGTTCTTGGTTTCTATATTTGTTATCTACCGAGTTGATGTACATTCTGTTGCTGTTAATTTCGTCCTTGTTTTGGTATTTTCGTCTGTTTTGGTTTACCGATGGTGGAAATTGATTGTCAGATCTAATTTCTCTTTCATCTGAATCAGAATTGTCTACATCTTCTATTGTATTATTGTTGTTTCCGAATAAATTTGATGTTAATAGTTTATCTGGTTTTATTGTTGATTTTTGTTTTACTTGTGAATTGTTGTTCAGTTGTGTATCTTTTGGTGTTGACGTTGATGTTGAACTTTTTGTTATATTAAATGATGATGATCCTGATTGTCCTTGATCCAGTATTTTCACGTAATTTTTTATTCCTTCAATGAAATTAATACTGTCTGAACTGATCTGTAAAGTACTTTCAAAATTTTCTGAATAATATTCTTTATCCCAAATATTTTTGAGTTCATCACAGAGATATCCTATTTCGTCAGGATATGTCTCTCCGAACTGTATTCGTTTTTCGTTTATATGTTCAAAATTGTCTAACCAATAGAGGAAAGTAAATTCAGATACTATTTTTATGATATCCATTGATGCTGTTTTTATTTCTGGTTTTAGTTCTATTATTTTTGTCAGCCAATTATTATAGTTTTTGATGTCAAATCTTAATCTGTCATTCACAGACTGTACCTGTTGACGACTTTCATTGAGATATCCACTTGTGTTTCTTATTATGTTGTATGTTGTGGATGTTATTGCTGTTAGTTTTGTTCTATCCTGTGATTCTTCATGTCTTTTTAAAAATATTTTTAGCATTTCCGATAATGTTGTTTCATTTTGGAAATTAAAATATGTTCTTCTGTTGTTATTTTCATTTGTTAATACAAATGTATAGTTTCTGTTGTATCTATCACTATTCAGTAGTATTACTGGTAGATAGTGTGTCAAATGGTTGCGGTTGATTTTTATTTGTTGTATATGATCTGTCTCTTTGAAGAGGTTTCTCTTCAAATTTAGGATTATTCTGTAAATTAATTCTGTAATTTCTTGTGGACAATCATTTGCGATAACAAAAGGTGTTAATTCGTTATTATGGTTTGATTGTGTATCAAATTTGGAAGCCATTTGTTATTCTTTGAATTTTAATCCGTTCTGTTTTTCTAACAATAGTTTTTGTTATATCCTTCAGAAATTATAATTGTTTACCCAATTTAGTTCAGCACTGGTCGCACCAGATAAGACGTGTTCTAGAGCTTACCTTTGTTAGGGTACTTCCTGAACTGTCTTATGGTTGTCTCAAGAATACTAGTTAATCTTAAGGCTTACCTGACTAACTAAAGTTCTATTCCCCTAGTCTGTTACTCTTCTATCTGAGCTTCAGTAGACGGTGCACGGGCCCCAATGCTACGGTCTAACGTTTATCTCAATACAAAACAAGAGCGGAGTAGAGAGAGAGAAATATACTCTATTATTAAATCAGGATGGTGACTGGTACTGACTAAATTACTTTCTCTTCTGCTGAGAGAGGGTAGATGGGTAAACACATAAAGGGAAAGGAGGATAAAATAATATATCATTTTTATCCAATCAGGAAAGAGTATTTCAGTCTTTTTCTGAATAAAGTCTTTCAAATATTAAATATTCCTTTTTGGAAGTCATGCCTGACTCCATTATAAGATAAAGATGAGTTAAAATTAGTCACACTGCTTTGAATAAACCATACGTGATCAAAAAACGCTCTCACTAAGCCTACATTGTTTTCAAAACTACTTTCCTCCCTCTATCTCAGAAAGATGGATGAGCAAAACCCAATCTAAGTTTTCTGCTTTTGATTTTTTTCCAGCAGAACGACCTAAACACTTGTTTTCACGTTGGGAATTTGACTTCCTCCAAAAATAGAAGCCACCGATTATGAAAAATAGATGGTCGTTACTCCTCTTGGACTTCTAAAAAAGACGGCGCACCTATATAAATCGGTTGCTTGTGATTAGTAATGCTTCATGATAAAGCTAACAAAAACTGTTCTCAAAATTATTACTGAAAAAAATCGTAATTTCTGTAAACCTTTTCTGCGGATACGCCTTCAGAAATTTAAATAATGCTTGCTCAGAATGTAATCACATCAGGGTTGAGCTGCGCCAAAGTTGCATAAGTTAAGAAACATTGCTAGTCTTTAGAAAGTAGACTTTCTCAACCTCTTTTTTGAGCGAATT
This sequence comes from Convolutriloba macropyga, assembly GCF_964194025.1. NCBI lineage: Eukaryota > Metazoa > Xenacoelomorpha > Acoela > Convolutidae > Convolutriloba > Convolutriloba macropyga. The sequence continues at coordinate 46,441,494 of NC_134471.1, forward strand.
TTTCCTTCATTGTTTTTAAAAGGCTTATGTAAATATTAACAGCCGCCGTCATAAGCGCTCTATCGTTTGAACAATTCAAAGAATTTAAATTGCATTGGGACGCCGTCGTTTTGCGACTCGAAGAGGAGTTATGATGATCTTTTTTTTGATCAGTGCAGTTGTTCTGAAACAGGATGTAAAAGTTATTGACGCACCTGTTAAAACGTTGATTTTTGGAGTCTTTCTTATTATAGCCCCCATGAAATTTTAGCCCCCATGATGGTATTATTACTATGATTGAGGGACAATATGTTATCTGACCACTAAGCTTGGGGGGCTATAATCTGAAAGACTTGATTTTTGTTTTTTTTGCCGAACAGAATTCAACAGCGGAGAGAAATGAGATAGGTAGTTTCGTTTGTGCCGGTTTCAGAAAAATAAGCGAAAAAAGTAGATTTGAAACAATTTTCTCCAGCGAGTGAATTGTTTTGATTATGTTCGGGTTTTTCTAAGCAGTTCGATGGTTTCAACTTTTGAGGCCAAAATGGGTTTTAACGACTATATTAAATCTTAATTTTAGATTTCAAGGCGTTTGAAATCATCGAAATCAAACATTAAAATTTTTATTTGTTTTTTTTCTGTTTTGTGGGGGGAGGTTTATCGTTCCGACCCACTATAGTTGGGGGGGGGGAAACTATATACTAAAATGAGTTTTTTTATTCAGTCAAGTTTGTCCGATCGATATATTCGTCGTAGAGGGTTGTGAGTGTTATCAATAGAAAGCCCGTCCAGCGTAGAATTGTGGGCGATTATGAAGAGTAGTTTTTTGTTGGGTTTCGTTTTTCTATACGGAATTATTGATGTCCAAATTTTTGTGAACTTTCGAGCATTTTTGATCACAATTTCCGTAATTTTTCTTGACTTTTTTGAGACTCACTTTTTAGTAGTTGTTTTTTGTTCCGACCCACTTCAGTGGGGGAGGAACTATATACTCAATTGGGTTTTTTCTTAAGTCAGTTTTCGCCGATCGATATATTCGTCGTACAGGGTTGTGAGTCGTATCATTTTTTGAATTTCCGAGGAGTTACGGAGTTTCATAGTTTTATGAACAATTTGATTCTTGAAGTGTCAATTCTGAGTAGTAATACCCATGTAATTTCTCTACATTAAACAGGGAACAAGAAAAACTATTATGAAAAGCTTAAATTTTGAAAAAGATAGGCAGCACTTTTCAAAAAGAGACGAAAATGGGCCGAAATTTGATTTAAATTACCCCATTTCTTTAATGAACACAACTCTAAATTGAAATCTTTCAGATCGAAAACTCATTTAAACCATTTAAGCAACTATGTTCAACCAAGAAAACTCCAACGAGGCTATGAAAGAAGAGGAGATTTTACAAAAACTAAGCAAAAAGCGTCCAATTGGGCAAAATGGCAAAAAATAACTCCAAATTGCGTTTAAAATCTAATATTTTTGTCAGACGGTCGAAAGCGGCTGCCAAGCACACTAATACTAATTTAAATAATTGAGACAAACACCTTTAACCTTTATACGATAAAGTTGAGTTAAAATTAGTCACACTGCTTTGAATAAGCCATACGTGATCAAAAAACGCTCTCACTAAGCCTACATTTTTTTTTAAAACTACTTTCCTCCGTCTATCTCAGAATGATGGATGAACAAAACCAAATCTAAGTTTTCTGCTTTTGATTTTTTTTTCCATCAGAATGAGCTAAACACTTGTTTTCACGTTGGGAATTTGATAAATCAATATAATCAGATTCTATCAGCACCAATATAAATCAGATTCTTTAGAAAACTGGAAAGTTTATTACCAATTCTTTGAGTAAATACAGAAAAGGAAGCAATACGTTGATTCTTTCTAATCAATAGGTGTGCTAAGTTATATTTATTCCGGATTTTCCTCTTTGTTTAACGATATATTTTGTCATCTTTTGTATGTAATTGAGAGGGGATTGTGTTACAGTCATTTAAAAGGAGAAGGAGCATTGTGTATGTCACGCCCCTGTTTTTCCCTTCACTCTGTCACGGGTAAATAATAACATTATGAGTCACTTCCCATACAAATAATTACAATTTGGGATGTAGATGCATAAGACCATCACGAAGATAAGAAAAAGACGTTTTCAGTGATCATGCTTACTTCCGTTTTCTTTTGCGGTAGACACCCGATGCAACTAGGGAAAAAAATTGACGTGAAATTGTCTGCGTGGATCGAGTTGTACAAGTTTCTGAATCTGTGAATGAGATTAAGCTAAATCTATAGGCACACAAGTTCGGCGAATTTACAGATGTTTGCAGAAATGTTACCAAATCTTGTCAAAAGTTTTTAATTTAATTTTTTTAGAATTTTTCTTTTAATGTTTTTTAACAGACAAAATTTTTTACCCTGTTATCTGCTTTCTAGAATAAATTTTGAAAACTTCAGTTCGCAATCATTCAATGAAAGGAAAAATTTTTGTTCGAAGAGTTTATATGAAGCACTGCAGCGTGATTGAGAACGCGCCAACAAGCTTTATTTTTAATTCCTTTTTGCGATGGTTTCGGATACGATATCTTATGAATAGACGTGTATTCTGTTTTTGACCCCCCCCCCGCCCTTCTGATCAGTTTTATCGAGAGTTTTCATTCACTTTGGAAAAAACGGCCCTAAGGCTTGCTCATACTAATTAATCGCAGAGATCAATCACTGCTGATTCAAGTATACTTAATGTGGTTCGCTCAAGGTAACTTTTTAAATAAACTTAAATCTAAATCACCTGGTTGATCATCATGGTTCTAGATGAATACCATTGTCCATTAATTGAGTTATGATATTCCTTTCTATTAATATCTTCAAACAACTCATTGTAGAGTTGGTCTTAATTAGCTTCTTTTTAATGGTCCAAACCTTTTCTTTCGCTCCAGATTTTTAAATTGTGCCTCGACGTTGATTTCGGTACCATTCAATTAAGAATCTGTAGTCAAATTGATTGAGTTTTTGTTACATCTCATAGCAATATGTCCGGACTGCGATTTCATCGTCATGTGGCGAAAACCATAGGCATTCTCCACTTCGAAATTGAATTTCAATTTGACATTTAAATTTGCTTAGATTTATCATTTGTCACAGGTAGGTAAAAGCAGGTTAAGAAAACAGATATAAAATGCTTCGTGTAGTTGATTTTTTGATACTCGGTTTGTTTCAGAATGCTGAAAAATATCGCTTAGTTTGGAGTCTCTTTTTTGTTTGATTTCTCGGCTCCTTTCTTTATTTTTTAGTTCTGAAAAAATAATAAATAGCGTTTTCTGGGACAAGTTTAAATTTTTACGGGTGAGCCATATCTTTTTGCCCAAGGAAAACGTCATCTCTTATAAAACTGCTTCTCTACTTATGAAAGTGTTTGTATTGAGTTCAAACTGGTATGGGTCGACTGGTGCACATAACAGTCGCATTACGGTGCATATGAATAGAGTTGTACTTCAATCAAACGCTTCACAACAATAACAGAGTTATTTCGAACGGATTCATTTTTTCTATGTTTTCTATGTGCATATTCAAAGTAAATTGATCAACTCATCAAGATAAATTTTAAACCAGCTTATTTTACTCTGTTCAGTTTGTGAGTGTATTCACAATTTTACATTAAAAAATAACAAATTTGTTAATTAAATATCGATGCTGTTAAAAGTTATTTTTATGGCGAATGTAAATACCTGTTTTTAAACTTTTCGTTCATATTGATAGAAAATTTGAGATAAATAATTGCGATGGGACTAAAGTTTAATTGAATAAAAGTTTTTTTCTCTTAAATTAATCGCTCCTGGGCTTAGAAATCATACAAAGATTGTACTGGGTAATATTGGTAACCATATCAGTTTCCTGAAGCCACCGGTAGTCGCAATGAAACTTTCTCATCTGTTTATCTTTCCTTTATTGTATCATAGGGTGGAATAGAAGTTCCATTTACTCAAACATCTATTCGATAAGTGACTATTTATTCGCCCATATAATTTATATGATGAATATACTCCACTTATCTATTCTCTGATATAATATCCCTCCCTATCTGGGAAACAGAAGAGGAGGAGTATAGTGCTACAAGATACCAGCTTGAGGCTCTAACTGAGGTCGTCGGCCTAATTACAGATGGAATAACCTGTCTACCTTTACTTTCCACTATCGAGTTTGACAAGTGAGGTACAGTGTCATGCAACACGAATGACTTATCTCGTGTTCGTTCTTGCTGTTTATTCTATAGCTGGAAACAGTTATGTGACAGAGTTTAATTTAGAACAGATACTAGTTCTGAACTTGATCAAAATGCTGTTGCTATTCTTAATCTGAGAAGATAGCACGCTCAATTCCTGTAAACAGTCACAATTGTACATCACAAAAACAATTGCATGTATATAATTAATATGCAAATATTTTGTATATGCACACAAGTTTAATCGCACAGCCATCTTTATGTTGCAACATAGATGTCACGTCACGCTTTATTTAACTTTTTTAAATATTAATAATTTTGTGTAAACTTGAATAATTCAACGCCAGACGCACATGAAAAGCGACGCATGAACGAAGTTGGTGTGTAACAAAATGTGTGGCTGAACAAACGTCTCAAGTTTTTTTCTATTCTGAGCAAATCAATTAATAAGTTTCACGCATATAAGCACAAATTCATTTGGTCTTTCAGTGAGGCGTAAATGGTCATCAATTGAACTAACTTCGTTCAGTGAAGCGGTGATGGGTGTTAAAATTTTAGAAGCTAAAAAGTCAGCTTAAGTCAACTCGTTTGAATCATGCTCAAAGATATCAAACGTTCTTTCTAGTTATGAAGCAATCTGAAAATATTCAAGACAGCAAGGCGTCCCAAAATCTTTTAAAGAACTTCGAAACGAAATTAAGCAAAAACATATTGGCGACGCGTGATGGAATTTTATTGGCATCAAAGTTTTCAAATTTGCTTCGTATGAAGCTAAGGGGACATATTTTTATGATGATGCTAAGAAAGTTTTAGAAAACGCAATGAATGTTCTCTGTCCCTCAACTTTTCCTAATTTCGCAAAAAAACAGCGTTTACATCGCCATTTATTTTCTCTAATTAGAAAGATATATCAAAATACATCGAAAATTCGGAAAAAGGTTCAAACAGATCTTAAGAAAAGCATCGAGCAGGACATATCTTGAAATGAAATCCAAGTGAACACTTCAAAATCCTTGATCTGATCTCCTGATAAGCAGTGCAATTGAACATTACGAACCATGTGCATAGAAACGTAGTTTATTCAATTTAGAGAAATATATCCAAAATAAATGAACATTGGAGAAAAATTGAATTAATTTAGCAAAGAGTCCGCAAAATTGAAATTCAGGATCAGATCAAGGATTTTGAAGTTTTCACTTGGATTTCATTTCAAGATGTGTCCTGCTCGATGCTTTTCTTAAGAACTGTTCGCACTTTTTTCCGAAATTTTGATGTCAATGAGCATTCATTTTTGAATGTTATCCTTAGCCATTCTGCAGTAAAGAAAAAAGAAAGCAAAAGGTAAATCTATTTTTAAAGCGTTAAATTTGTTGACGGTGCTTTCAAACTCCAGTGAGAAATTGCTATTTGAGAAATTTTCTGTTTTTAGAAAGAAGTTTGTTTTACGTGCAGTAAATTTTTTTGAGTTTCTTTCATTTTTTACAAAACAAAAATCAGAGTACGTTTGAAGCTGACGCAAGTTCTCTAATGCTGCGTAGATGCTATTTTTAATCCCATCGATGTGTAGTTAATGCTCTTTAATTTATTACTTAGTGTTTTTCCTTTATCAAAAAATTTCTTTTTAATGGTCCAAACCTTTTCTTTCGCTCCAGATTTTTAAATTGTGCCTTGACGTTGATTTCGGTACCATTCAATTAAGAATCTATAGTCAAATTGATTGAATTTTTGTTACATCTCATAGCAATATGTCCGGACTGCGATTTCATCTTCATTTGGTGAAAACCATTTGCATTCTCTATATAAAAATGCTTCGTGTAGTTGATTTTTTGATACTCGGTTTGTTTCAGAATGCTGAAAAATATCGCTTAGTTTGGAGTCTCTTTTTGTTTGATATCTCGGCTCCTTTCTTTATTTTTTCGTTCTGAAAAATAAAAAAATAGAGTTTTGTGGGACGAGTTTTGGAAAAAAAAATTCGGAAAAAAGTTCGAACAGATCTTAAGAAAAGCATCGAGCAGGACATATCTTGAAATGAAATCCAAGTGAACACTTCAAAATCCTTGATCTGATCTCCTGATAAGCAGTGCAATTGAAAATTACGAACCATGTGCATAGAAACGTAGTTTATTCAATTTAGAGAAATATATCCAAAATAAATGAACATTGGAGAAAAATTGAATTAATTTAGCAAAGAGTCCGCAAAATTGAAGTTCAGGATCAGATCAAGGATTTTGAAGTTTTCACTTGGATTTCATTTCAAGATGTGTCCTGCTCGATGCTTTTCTTAAGAACTGCTCGAACTTTTCGAATTTTTGATGTCAATGAGCAGTAAAGAAAAAAGAAAGCAAAAGGTAAATAAATTTTTATAGCGTTAAATTTGTTGACGGTGCTTTCAAACTCCAGTGAGAAATTGCTATTTGAGAAATTTTCTGTTTTTAGAAAGAAGTTTTTTTTTGCGTGCTGAAATTTGACTACCTTTTTTGCGTTTCCTTCATTTTTTAAAAAAAATTTCAGAGTATGTTTGAAGCTGACGCAAGTTCTCTAATGCTGCGTAGTTGCTATTTTTAAGTCAATCGATGTGTAGCTAATGCACTTTATTTTATTACTTAGTGTTCTTCCTTTATCAAAAAATTAAGAATTGTAGAGTTTTGCCGGTGCTCATTATCTCTTGTTGCTATCCATTGTAAGCATTGGCATGTCTCATAGACGCTCTAATCAGGCCAGAACTGACGCCCTATATTAGATTTTACTGCTTTTTTCAATTTTTTAAAGCCATTTTTAGGTTTATGATCACTTTTTGTTGACTTATAACTAAGCCTTAAGGTCACGCGCATTGACGCTCTGGAAAGCAACAAGTGATTATTTGCAAAGTTTTAATTTGATAGATAATAGTTTTGTATGTCTTATAATTTTCCGCCGCTTTATGGCACATTTTGTGGACTTGTAACTTAGTCGCATCAATGATTTGTTGCGTATATTAATTAATATTAAAAAATCATTAATTAAAATCTTAAAAATTAATAAACAATTTGAATGATGTTTAAAAATTAATCTGTCATTTGAATTTTATCTTGTGCTGAGGTAATTATGGCCTTTGATAAAATTGCACCAATATAAACAAAAACTAAATTAGTACTATCAATAATTAATTTCTTCAGTCAGTTCCTTAAAAAGGAAAGAGCTCATCAATCCTCTAAAGCGACACAAATTTGAAATTTTCGAGAGTTTTCAGACTACAGTGGATGCTATTGACCCGGATAGATTGATTATCTAACAGATTAAGCAATTTTTTTACTGCATTTAGGGTTGTTGACTTGACGCAATATAATTTTTTACTGATTGAAGGTAGGAATTGATGCTAGCTGACCTAAAATTAAATTCTAAGTATCGAACGATTTTTTCATTTAATGAGAATTTGACTAATTATTTTTCCAGAAAAAATTGAAGAGAGCCTTGATTTTGTCAAATTTTCTTTTGCAATCTCTTTGCCTAGTCTATCATTGGTTCTTATCAAAGTTACTGTATGCTTTTTGTTGATGTGTAGCTTAAATTTGTTCAAGAAACAAAATTGGTTGTCTTAATATTAACACCAATAGTTGTCGCTCAAAACAAGTCGTTCAAAGTACTAAAGATTTAAATCGATTGTCCATAGTCAACAGGGAACCAATGTTAGTATCGTAAAATTTCAATAAACTTTCTGGTCGTCCTCTTATTTTTTGTCTTTTTGCTTATTCTCAATACTGCCGAGTCAAACGGTTTTTTGGGAAAATAATAATTGTGAGCAGTTGAGAGGTTTTGGTTGTATAGATTTTCACTCTGTGTTCTTACAAATTTAAATATTTTTTTAAGTTCTGCCTGTTATTTTAGTTCTTTTTTGTCCAATCGCAAAGGCGTTTAACACAGGTCCAGTTCGTTCTCCGTTGATTGATAATTGACTTTGTTCAATGGTTCCGTTCTATATCTAATAACTTTGACAACTATGGCACTATCTGTTTATATTAAAATTTTTGATTATCTGAAATGTGCCAGTTTTTGTAATTCTCTGTGTTGTCCTGTTACTCCGAATCAATAACGGTTCTTTTTGTTTTTTCCAAGTCTCTGTAAAAACAGATCTCACAAAGTGAAGTGGTCAATGCAGCTTTAATCGATCTGTTTTTTATCTATAAAGGCAGTATTCTGAATGTTTATGGAACAATTAATGTATGGAGCATCAATAGTTTTCTTTTAAAAATCCAAAAATGGATCGTTTTTAATAGCTCTTTTTTTGATTTTATCTTTGTTTGTTTTGGTCTATGCATTGTTTACTTTCCAATACTGTCCTTCTATTAAAGCTGATAGCGAGCTTCTTTACTATGTCCAGCTCTATAGATTTTGTTTTTTTACCTGGCCTGTTGTTTTTTTTAAATCATCTCTTTCCTCGATTTTTAAAACGATCATCTGATAAGGCGCTGTGTAATGAAACATATATTCTAGTCTTTTGGTTGCTCTTATTCGGTTGCGACTTCTTGTCAGATGTTTTCGGGAAAGAGTAACTCTCAGGTTTTTTGGCGGTAGTTTAATCATCGGCAAATTTCATGCTTTTCTTGAGTTCCCAAGGTCATTGAGAACATTCTCCAAGAAGGAGGGGCAAGGGTTGAAGACCATCTTGATTGTCGTTTGATCCGATATCCTTGAACCTATATAATTGGAAATTAAAATACTGTAAGGGTAATAACATCAAAGGGGTAGGTCTTTTCTTGATGATCTCAATCTCCCGCTGGTCCAGTTTTTCCCCCTGCCTCTGCCGCTTCCTCCCTTGTCCTCGCCGTCAGCGGCCTGAATCCCTCTTGAACGGGGGGAGGTAACTTATCACTGTTTGTTTTGTCTTTGGGGGGGGGGCGATGTCACCCTCTTTATTTTTTTTTAAAAAATCGGTTTCAGAAGGTAGACAATATTTCATTTCTTCATCACGTCGGGGTCACCAATTTTTGTAATGAAACATATTCTAGACTTTTTGTTGCGACTTCTTGTCAGATTTTTTCGGGAAAGAGTAACTCTCAGGTTTTTTGGCGGTAGTTTAATCATCGGCAAATTTCATGCTTTTCTTGAGTTCCCAAGGTCATTGGGGACACTGTGAAATCAAAGGGTGAATCTTTCTTGTTGCTTCTACTGCTCAGCAGGTGAAATTTTGTGCTAATCTTTTTGTTTGCGAAATTGGGCTTCTCCTTGATTTTTTAATGAGAAATTGTTTTAGAGTGGATTTCACTTTTTGTACCACACGCTTTGATTATTTAATTTTTTACTTATTCAATGAAAAACAGCTTCACTGGTACTAACATCACTGGTATACGTTTCTGTCAGTCTTTTCTGAATCCTGAGTTCTAAATTACAAAGCACTGTTTGCTCTTTTGTGATTTGAAAATACCGCTGTTTCATTTGGTAAATAATTATGCCAGAAATTAGGATAAGCGGGTTCCGAAAATTATGTGCAAACGCATATTCCCGAGCCCCCTTGTTTTGAATAAATTCTCCCTCATTTGGTTGATGTAGCACTGCTTAGTGCTTGATGTAGCACAGTTTGCCAATTCAGGTTAATACAACAACATCAAAGTGTCATTTTCTTTGCATTCGTAAAGAAACTAAGATTTGTTATATGATAGAAACTACGAATTTTTTGCTATGCTACGTCATTTTACAGGATTTCGAACGTCCTCTTTTACTTTTTGTCTACTTGGTTTGCAAATTGATATTGTCGATTATTCGACGTTTTTGTGTAATATGTAAAAAATGTCCCGTCAAAAAATGTTAAGGTTCTGTTTTTGTAGAATAGAAATTCATTTCCTTTTTTTGAAAAAAAATAGGTTCTAGCATTGTGGTGCGAAAAAAACTTTTTTCAGTGTGGCTTGTCATTTTTGACAAAATTGGAAGATGTGTTTTCCATTTTTTTCGTAAAAAATAATGCAATAACTTATAGCAACGAAAACGAATTGTCAGTTAAGTTCGGCGGCACTTTTCGAGGGTAGACTTTGGATCAATCAGCTGTTTTCCATTTTCCTTGTGAACGATTACTTATTTTTGACAAGCAATTATTAAGACTATAGCTCGTGTGGTAAAAGTGAAAGCTATCAATAGTCGCAACAAAAAATACAATATTTGAAATTATCTTTAAACAGCGGGGAGCATTTTTCACTTATATCCTGCAACTACCAAACTGGAGACTTTTCAGGCTTTATTTTTAAAGGTCGAACTGGTGGTTGCTGCCTCTCTATCTCTTTAAGTTTTACTTTGAAAAGCGTCTGGAGACAAAAAAGATAGATCCAGCAGCTTAAACAGCATGGCTATTGAAATGTTGCAAGTCTGTACAGATAGGTTAGTCTGAAACAAAGATAGCAAATAGTGTGGCTCTAAAATGACGACGTCGAACAAAAAATTTGCTTTTAGTTCCTAGAGACATTTTTGCGACTATATGGATATGAAATCTAGAAACTGAGGTTAATCAAACTGTTCAATACAAAACAAGTGGGACTTTGGGATTGGAAAGTGGTGGTGCACGCAAGCAGAATTATGCTTCTATTTACTATTTCTTAATTTTGACATGCCTTTGAGAATTTTGCAGTTTCATAAAAATTTTAAATTGATGACAATTTTTCAAAGTCAGCTCATACGAGGGATTGAAGAATTTGGTTGACATGATTTTTTTGCTCACCGTTCATTTTTGGCGTGAACAATCCAAACATTTACCAAAAAAAATTACATAATCGTTTATGCCAAAATTTTTCATTTGAGTGTGTCAGAGTTTTGTTCTCTCGCTGTTGATGTTTTAAATCAATTATTTTTACTGAATCAATATAGAAAAAAAAATAACGTATCAAGAGCATTTGAACTCACACTTTGGCTACTGAAATTCGTTCTTTGTACCAAGTAAAGGAGTTACATGTCAAAAATATCGATTTCAAGTCGATCGTGCCATTAAGTTTCCGTCAGTGGACTATTCCTCCAAAACCTCAACTGTCAAAACTTATAACGCATAAATCGACTAATTAACTGAGGAGTAAATGTTTTTTTATTGTCGACAAATACATGATCACTCTTGTGATCTTCCTATAGAAGCTTTGCTCCTGAGGGCCGAATTGTTTATCTCAATGGATTTGAAGATATGAATTGAAGATCTCAAAGGAATTGAATGAAATTGCAGAGACACAATACTTGGTAAGTTTTGGTGAACAGCCAAGTGTTGCCAACGATCTTAAAAGCATTGAGAAATGAACCAAAATGCCTTCTCAGACTGAAACTTTCTGGAAGTTCACTGGAAGTTTTTAGATGCGCTTAAGCGACTTCCTTGACAGTCAGTATGGAAAACAGTTGACTGACAATTAGGCGTGCTAAGTTTTATTTCTAATTTTGTGAGTGATAGTGATTGGTCACAATTATTTCAAATTGAATTTGATAATTGTTATTCATAATTGTAAATATGTGAGTATTTCACCTTTCGTTTATGGTACTTTTTATAAGTTTCCTAATAGAAAACAAAAACAAGACGGATCGTGCGAGTTTGTGCGTAATACAGTATGTTCCAACTTACCTCTTAAATTCTCTGAAAGCTTTTCACTCTGCCTATAAATGTGTCGAGTTTTACAAAATAAATTGGCTTTTCAATTTAGAGAAAGGGCAGAGACGGCAAAAGATCGGTTTGAAGAACAATTTCATAATACAGGGAAAAAATAATTTGCACAATACAACCAGCAGCAGAATTCTTAGACATAAATTTTTAAATTTTTATCGTAATTTTCAACGGGCTTGTCCCCCCCACCGAGCGATGTTTTTTTCCTGTTCTCTTTTTCCTTCAAAGTTTCAGAGAGTCTCCGTTTTCCTAATTTGTGATAATTTTTATATAATTGAAAACTATACCCTGAGGACTACAAAATGGTTTTTTCTTTCTCAATGGTGCGTAAACAAAAAGTGAAAATTTGACTGAAGAAAGAAAAACCAGCCTCGCATAGATATTCCCCCATCTTGAAAAAATGTTGGATCAATTAAAAAAGTATGCGGAAATTGATCACTCTTTTGTCGTTTATTCAGTAAATGTTTTTGAGTTAAATCTCATAACTTTCTTGACTGAAAAAATTAAAACTGCGCCCATGAATTAACTAAGGTGTCCCTAAGCTGGAAAAGAGGTGACTTTGACTTTTAACAATTCTGTTCCTTTACTATTGTGTATAATGCGCCTATTTTTTGTGTTGGCGTTTGTCAAGCGGGGATTGGGCTAACAAATGGATGATTAGAATACTTTCATTTCAATCACAAAGATGAAGAAATTATCTTAACTGCTGTTTCAGCTATCATTCCCCGAATTCCTTATCGGGAGGCATCCAGGTTATGAGTTATAATCAGCCATGTCCCAGGTAAACACCCCAGTATCTCCCCCATGCTATCGCTTGCGCATTTTGTATCGCTACTTGTGTTAAACGTTGTCGCTACAATTGATTAATTAAAAAGCTTATCACTTGAGTTGTTTCAATCAGTCAACCCACAAAACTGCACAAAAAGAGCTATTTTGCAACAGGACAACTGATTTCCATAACCTAAGTCAAATATTGTCTTTGACATTTTAACAAAATGTCAAGAATCTCTTTGGAAGTAAGAATGGGGGGTGGCTTCGGTCATTAGTGTAGTTTTAGTGTAATGGAAAGGGCGTAATGACTTTATTTGATAGTAGTATAAATGGAGTTTTGTTACTCCTCACCCCTCTCGTTCAAACTAGTGATTTTAACTCAGAGAAAAAAAATTTTGACAAGAATTGAATTGACAATTAATTTGGTTATCATGATTTTAGTCATCAACACAACAGATTAGCAGTTTAATTAATCTAATATCAGCAGTCCGTTTCTTTTCTTCACAACAAGAAGTAGGCCCCTATTACAATATGATTTTGTTCTCCCCACTTAGGTCAGGTAAGAACGAAAAATTGTGGTTTGAGGAATTATTATAGCTAGAGGGCTTTCTTCTGGATACATACTGGTGTTTTGTTTTTTTTTCGGTTGATGATCTTTTCAAATTGAGCCCCTTTTAAGTTGCTTGCGCAAGCACCATCGTCAATTAGATCTTAGTTTGATGCCCCCACTCATTAACTTAGAGTGTTTTATTTTATCACTCTTAACCACTGCTTGAAACGCGCAAAAATTTTGAGAGAAACGAAACAATGATGAGCAACTCTCTTACTGAAATTGTTTACAAATTTGACCATTTCTGAAGCTGAGACACCCAATTTTTTGTCAAGCTTATGTAGGGCGCTGACACCTCCTCAAGTTTTCCCTATTTTGTGGAAAATGTCACGTTAAATTCTCTGATGATCTATTAACCGATAAGACCCAACCTACCGGTGAGTGAAAAATTAAATTTAACTGCCAATTTTTTGCACCCCATCAGTTATTTTTCACCCTCATAATCAGCAAAAGCCATCTTCATACCCCCCCCCCCCCCAACCGTTTGTCAACGTAATTATGTTCAATAAGTTTTATTTTTGGTTACTAAATTTGTTGCCATTTTATTCTTTATTCTCGTCAATGGCAATCGCTCTTAATTTGTGCTGACATTTAAAAGTTGTCTAGGTGTCATTTCATTGTGAGATAACTCTTTTCTTTTTAAAGACTGATTTTTTTTAGTTTATGATATAATATTGGTGGAGAATGAATCCTTTGAAATTTGTGTCGGTTTGAATGCTGCAGAAAACAAAAACTATTCTTAAGAACAATACAGCGCATCCTTGTTGTTTCTATTCGAATTCCTCCAGCTGTGTTAAGTATCCAACATGTACATAATCGGTACAATATACTGATTACATAATAACACTTAGTTATTAAATTAAAAATTATAACTGTCACGAATAGTCTCACAATGTTCTGAGCGCCGTTGTTATTTGCAATTTTTTATGTTTTTGAAAGCAGAATTTTAACATCTTACCGTTACAGTAATTCTTAGGTTATTCATTTAAAGTAGCTTTTAAATTTTTTAAATGATTTCTTAAGGTGAGCGCGGAGATAAATTCTGTAGAGGCATTAAATCAATAGTCTTTCGTATCTCCTTTGAAAACTTACAGCACTTTTTTCTGTATTTTTGTTGCCAAATTGCCACTTGTTTGGGATCGCTTACGTATTTCTTTTCTATAGAATATTCTCCGTCGTGTACAAGGTCTATTGTTATCTCTCTAACGTTTCTGGTTGTTTTTCAAAAATTAAAAAAATGGGTCTAAATTCTTTCAGTAGATTTTCAGAACTCGTGAAAAATTTAAAATAATGAATGCAAACTGTAACCGTTTTTCCACGCGGTCATATGGAAGCAAAAACTTTAATTACGGGTGAAAAAGGTCAATTAAAAGGAAGCCCTTCCCTCTCCCCTCCCCCTTCTTGTCGGTGAACTGTGGGATGACATATCAACTCCCTGTATACATGCATAAATTCTGACAGCTTAGTAGTCAACATCAAAGTGTGAAGCCAAGATAAGATAAATTAAGAAGAATGAGAAAAGCTATGCACATGGTGATCGAGGTTTGAATAGAATCTAAAAGTTGATTTAGGCCAACAATCGCGGTTGTTCCGTGGATCCAACGACCGCTTCAAAAAGAGATCATTGCTATGTAAAATTAGCACGTGCACTTGGGGGCGTAAAATTTTTACGCCCACTAAGCTGGGTTTGGGCAGAATAGATCAGAAATTTTATGAATAACGGTAGCTTACTTGCGCAGGATACTTAGTGAGTCAATTTGTTTCACTGCTTTCAACAAATATCATTCATAAAATGATTGTTTTGTTATTGTCTAAAAAAGAAAAGCATTCTCCCTTGCCAAGCTGACCAACGTAGCAATTATATATCGCAAAATGCATTTTTTCTACGAAATTTTAATGGTGCGGTAACAATTTCATCTCATATTCTGTCTTGTTTTTGGCGAATTAAAAGTAGTATTTTTACAACGGTAAACATTAGGATTGTATATTACGGAATGTTCAACAATCAACTTGTCTTGTTTGTGATTGTTTGTGTATTTGTTTTGTTTAGGCTCTTCTTCGACGTGTACAGGGTGCCACAGACCCAGAAAAGCAACTGACCCATTCAGTGGAACCCTTTCACATGGAACTCTAACCCTCCCCTTCTCAAGTGAACACAACCATCACAACAGCACCCACAATTACAGGAGCCCAGCAAGTACACTACAAATGAGCCCAAGTGATCACACGATAGTGGCCAACAGTGCCCCCGGAACTCAACAGCACCCACCTCCTCCCCGCGGCAGCAACAGTAACTCCCCCAACGAGTTGAGCAACAAATCTTCGGGAAGTGAATATGTATCATCATCCGCAGAATACAGCGAACATCAGTTCAACGGTGACAATGGTCACTACAGCACAATCCGATCAGTCAACATTGAAGTTCGCGACTATTCTGACTGTGCTGGAAAGAGCGGTCTGGATTCTGATGAGAAACTAAAGAAACCCTCCAGAGAAGATGGGGGTGGGGATTGTTTCCTGACACCTGATCACCCCAGACAACAGTCGGTTGTGCCGTTGCATGAAATAGAACAGCTCTACAATGACTGTCTTCTGCTTAATGACAATGATCCAACTACCGATTTTGATGACTTTTTCTTGCCAGTAGACAGACCAAGACTTGTCGAAGAGGAATCTTGTCGGAATAGTTCCACATCATCTCAATGCTAATTTTGAACCACAAACTAAACAAAGACCACCATATAACCCGGGTTGAATAAACCTATTATACATTAAATGCACCATATATGGTCCATAAAAGCCATTTAAATTAGCAATTTATGATTTAATTAATATTGGTTCGTCTATGGGGTTGATTGCACGGTAAACAAGTTTCTACGAAAACCATATATGGCACTTTTATGATTAGTACGCTTTTGATGGTGACCAGCCCGGGAAAAGTTCCGTCTTCTAAATGTTCATCTAAAGACTTTTTAGCCGTGTGATTAAAAAGTCTTGGCTTTATTTAAACTGTTTCTGATAATTAGTTTCACTGAGGAATGTCGTGGTTATTTCGACTCATGCTTTGTTTGCTCTTCTTGGGTGTATTCAAATTTCTAACTTTCATCATTCAAAGCATTTCACAACTACTACTTTTTATCTGAAGAGGTTAGCGTGTATCAAATTAGTCTAAAGGACTGTACTTATAGACTTATACTATACTAAATAGACTTTTACTTTTACTCGACAAAACTCATATAAGTAAGACGGTTATATTGTAAGATCTTTTGAGAAGACGGTTGTCTTGTAAGACTCATGCAATAGTCTTGCAAGATAACCGTCATTGGCAAGGAACTTACTAGATCCTACAAGATAACCGTCGGGGTTCGCGTGGGGAGTATAGAAACTCTGTTCTTCGAAACCAGTTTTAATTATTTGATGTGACAACAATAAGCTTGAAATAAATCTGGTTTGCAATGTGTGAAAAACTCAACTCTCAGGAGAGTAAAACTTGAAAATATCTTTGACCAAATTTAGGTGCTTACAAGGAATATACGACGCATTATAAAGTCAGCTGGAAATTAATTAGTTAAAAATGAAGCTGGTTTTTTCTTAATATTAATAAAAAACAATGGATTTAACAAAACAATGGTTTTAGCGAGCAGAGTAAATCCTTAAAATGACAAAAATTATGACTAACTGCTATCGAAGGAAGATTTAAGCAATTATTGTAAACGTATGTCTTTATGCAATATTTATGACTGACAGTCTTTGCGCTTTTGTTCAAGAACTTTATTTCGACTTCACTTCTCGAGTGAATTTTTTACGCTTCATTTCTTGATTTTTGCGTGATCAAATTTGCTTATAGTCAGAAATTAAGTCTGTTACTGAAACAAAGGCTATTGAAAAATACTGTAAAGCGTTGATAGCCGAATGATAACCGGATCAGTATAGCACGCCGGAGTTTGGGGGCTGAGAACCCTCACCCGTCGGATTTTTTTGCTCTAAGAAAATTTCATCTAGGCTACATCAATCTCTTAACTAAATAGTCCTGCCAGCCGCTGGAGAGCAGATTCACCGACATTAGTCGGTTAATGTTTTTATTTTAAACAATTATGGTCTAACCAAGAGAAATTCTAAATTGAATTTCAATTTAACAAAACGCCAAAATTTTTTATTTTTTTAGTTCTATTTCAAACTATTTTGTGATTAAAAATTTCGGTTTTTTGTTAAATTCAATTTGGTCACTTGGCCAAGTGATGGCGTTCCTAATGTCCCTTTGAAGTTACTAATGATTATCAGCGAGGTATGTGGTTCTGGTATTGTCCTCTGAAAGATTGGAATTCTCTGATGATAGCTTATGCAAATTAATTATCAACACCGCAAAAATCAAAACCTGAATGACCCATTGTAATTAGATTTAAAGTGAGACCTCATTGAATTTAGAGTAAGACTTTTCCGAGTTAATCGGTACTCTCAGTCTCAGACAAAGATGGGACTAAATATAAAATCAACTGTCAAACAAAAGTGACCTGTTTTCAAAATATTTCCCTTTAATATTTAAACGTTTACCATATTTGAGTTTTAAATCGGATCTATTCTGTTTCACCCCCTCTAGAGTTTTCTCTGACTCTCAATTATAATTATCGTGTTGTTATACAGCAGGTTACTATGTAAAAGTTAGCACGTACGCCTGTGGGCTTAAAAATTATATGCCCACAAGGCTGGGGAACGAAACGGAATGGATCCTTTAAATTCTTATTAAACGATGCTGCGTAATCATGGTACATGCTAAATAGTAATTCTTTTCATAAATATTGAAATGCACACTCTTTGAGAGACATGTTTGGTTCAGATTTGCATACAAATGTTTTGAAACCATGTTGCTCGTTCCAAAGTTTGTTCTTTTGAAAAAAATGTTGAGTACTTTCGGAATCGTCTTCAGCAGAAAAGAAGCAAAAAAACTTTTTAAGCACTGTGCAATTGGCTTGTAAGCAGCGATTTCAGACTTTTTAGAAACAAATCTGTCAGCAAATGGTTTCTTGAGATAGCAGTTTCCCCATTTTGGTATGCGTCAGATAAAATACAATTTTCACTTTTTTCATCAAACATCTGCTTGCCATTTGCCATGATGATCTTAAGATGACCGTTTTTTCTTCTGATTCTCTAACAAAAAATCCAATATAGTGTAATTTTCTCTCAATTTTATCGTATTTGTTCATTTTAATTTCTTAGGAAATTAACAGTGTTGTCTTCTGTTTGGACTTCAACTGTTGAAACCTTAAATACTGAAGAAGTGTCACTTCTCTCTGCATTTTAATTTTTTGGTTTTGACAACGTTAAGCAAAAAAATGTTGTAATCCAAAAATATGGCACGATTTTCCCTTCGCTATCAGCACGGCTCATATTATATATTTTTTCTTCATATCCTAGTTGATAATCCTCAGCTTGTTTTTTGAGTTTTACTTAGAAATTTTTAAATCCAGACACGCGATAGCTGCATGTCGTCCTCCGTTCAAGGCCCTTGAGTACATCAAAGAATCAGTTCTTTCAATACAATAATTCCACGATTTGTCATCTCCTTAGTGATGACTGAATTTTAAACTTGCAAGAATGCTACAAGATATCAATCAAGGCAAAGAAATAAATCAGGGTACAAATGTTTTAGAAAACATCTTTGAAGCAAATTATTGTTTATTGAACAAATTACAAAACCGAATTCACTAAAAAAATTTTTAGCTCGGATTCAAAATCTTGCACGAATCTCACATAGTACCATTATCTATTTTTTTGGCATTTGTTCTGCAAACTCATTTTAAAGTGCTCATTCCAAGCCATTCGATCAAATTCAGATAGTCCCCAAGTGATTTCATTTGAGAAGGTGGTAGGCAGAGTATTTAACAAAGGGCTGATTGCTTCCCTGACAAGCAAGGACGCCGTTCTAAAAGAGGTTCGGGATTGCATCATCAGGTCACATGAGGAAGGACTCAAAGCCCCCAACGCGTATCTCCACAGATATTGGCGTGATCTTCATGTCAGTAGCGGGTGCGTATGTATGGATGAGAAGGTGGCCATCTCGAACGCCCTCAAAGATGCGCTAATCGAGGATCTGCACGCAAGTCACCCGGGCAGTTGGGGAATGGTAAGTATGGCCCAGCATTGCTGGTGGCCATACATGAATCGCGACCTGCTGGTCAAAGCCATAGAGTGCAAATCTTGCACTATCATCGGTAAAAATTTAAAATCTGTTATTCCTGCAAAGCATTTCAAAGCACCTCACCATGTATAGTCCCAAATAAAGAAATACAAATAGATTTTGCAGGACCTATAAATAATGGAAAAGAACATGAAATTTATACTTTAACATGTATTGATAGATTTTCGAAATAACCTTCTGCAGAAATTTTTGAAAACGCAAATGCATCGAATAAAATAAAGTTTTTGGATAATTATATAAATACTCATGGAGTCCCCCGTTCTTTAAGAATAGATCAGGCTCGTTGCCTTATAGGTAATCAAGTAAAAAACTTCTGTACGAATAACAATATTGCTTTAATACCAGCCCCGGCAAATGACCATCGCGCAATAGGCTTAGTGGAAAGACTTATTAGTACAATAAAACAACGCTTAGCATGTATAAAAGAGGCAAACAAAGAATTAAATTCGTTCACCATTAAAGCCGCATTAAAATCAATTATATACCAGCTCCGCATATGCAAACATAAAACAACTAAGCTTTCGCCATTCGAATCACATTTTGGGCGCAAAGCAAATACACCGCTTAGCAATAAAAGTACAAAACCAAATTCATCTGATTTAAGTTATGAAAAAAATTTGAGTCATTATTTAGATGAAGAAGCGGTCACGCCTAACGAGTTGTTACCTGAAGAGCACTGGGGAGATGATCGCAGTGATGATGAAATAGAGCGTAACATGTGCAAGGCTACAAGAGATGCCACCACGCGTGAACGACTCGCTGCTGATAACGAGTCTCGATTTGTCCGCACTACTAAAGCACATCGAGCAATTCCACTAAAAGAACATGCCGTGCAGATAAACATCGCTCGAAAAAATCATCCTCACAGACGGTCCAAAAAGAATCCTGACGGGCTGTACGAGGTATTGGCCCCAGGATCTGTCGTTCAAAAAACGGACCAATATACCTCAGTAACACGCGAGCCCGGAAAAGTAGAGGTAACAGTTCACAATAGCGATATTGCAAAATTTGGTACCCGCGACGAAACCAAGACAAAACTCATGGAGTACGTGAATCGTAGAGGACCACGAACCCACGAAAAACATCAGAGGCTAAAATATTTAGCCACATCAAAGAGTCGACCCGTATCAAAAAGGAGACCGTAGGATGAAACACCGTAAACGGGAGACGGGGAGCGGTGTATCATCCAGTAAGTCAAATATTGCTCGTGCGATGCGTGTACGCATGCCCAAAATTCAAGAAAATTTCGCGCCGCAAGAATTACCCGCAATTCAAGAAGTTGCTCCCGAACAGCAAATAATAATTGCTGAAGTATTAATTGCTCCTCCTCCAACAAACAATCAATCAGAATTGACGATCCCATCTACGTCGGCTCCAGCAGCAGCCCTACAACAAGTTCGGCCAAGGGCTACAAAAAGGACCAGAAAAGTCCAAAATATTATGACTACGATAAGGATGATTCATCTGGCGAGTCAACAAACTCTTGTCCCCCAAATTTTGTTCAACCCCGAAGAAAGCGACGGGCAGGCGATGTTGAGTCAGTACAACCTTCTATAATGCAAACAATTGTGGACACTGCAACGCGAGTTGAACCAATAGAAAATGAGTGCCCCTCGCCTATCATAGGACAGGTATCCCCGACAGATCCTCGCATCCGACCAGCGGATCACAATTCGTCAAATGAACTCATAATTGATGAAGAAGATTTGTAAGAACTTTGAAAAGCTAAAACTCGATATATTATTACATATGACTAGCTATGATAACCAGTACATATATTGTTGATAACTATTTAACCGGTGAATAAGTATTAATTTTTATCCATATTGTTATTAAAAATTTATTCTACGCAATTTTAATTCTCATTAAAGAGGGAGAAATGTCATACATCATCAATTAATTTAGTGCAGTAAATTTATTATACGATGTACTTATTTTATTTTAGTGTACTTATTCCTGAAGGGCATGTGCACCCGCCGCGCAAGTTAGCAAAGTAGAAACATAATCGTAACTCACTACTCAAGATCAAGTACACAATTTCATTTGTGTACGACAGAACAAATTACAAAACCGAATTCACAAAAAAATTTTTTAGCCCGGATTCAAAATCTTGCAAGACTCTCACATAGTACCATTATCTATTTTTTCGGCATTTGTTCTGCCAATTCATTTTAAAGTGCTCATTCCAAGCCATTCGATCAAGTTCAGATTGTGCCACTTCCGTGATCGCTTCCATATAGTAAGGTTTGCTAGGTAATTTCACAGTTTCGGGTGGTGCCTGAAGCAAGATGTCAAGGTAAGATTCTCTTTTGCAAGTAGAGGCAACTTTAAATGCACCCTTCATTTCCCCCAAGGGAGTGACGGGTCTTGTGATTGCTTCACACAAAATGGCAAGGGTTGGATTCTTCTGTCCGGACTGACTGACTGCGGCGTTTGATACTCACTGAGAGAATATAATGAATCGCGACACGATAGTTCGACACTCTAAAACTCTCTCGTGTAAAACCACACGATTTTTTCTCGTGTGATCAAAAATCACGCAATTTTTCGTGTGAAAAAAGCGTCTCGTGCGAATTCGCATAATTCTTCGTATGATGAAAAATTAATAGATTTTTCGTGTGATTGAGCTTATAAAGGAAATTAGCACTTTAGATACAATTAGCTACAATTGAAATCGTTATTTTAGTTATAATAGCCTATCTTAGTTCAATGTTCGCAGCATAAACATCAGTTTGTTTATCTAGTAAACTTCTTCAGAAAATACTGAATTGTGCAATTGAGTTACAAGCTGCAAAATAATTGTGATATGGTTAAGAAAAAATGTTTTGCACAAAACTCAAAAGTTACTTTTCAGCAGGGGGCACATAAAGCTCATATTTTTTATACAGTATCACAAGACTGTTGATTGATTACTGTTTGTAGTTGTGAGAATAATTTTCCTAAATAAGCACTTTGAAAAGACATGTAAAATTGATTTTATGTAATTTTTTTTGAAAAATCAATTGTAATTGAGCGTACATTGCAAACACATAGAATTTTGTTTAACGGAGAAAAATAAACATTTGGACTTCTTTCCTCTTCAGTTGAAGTTTATTGTTCACTTTTGAGTTTGCTGTAAGTACTTCCTTGTCTGAAAGAACATGTTACCTTTACTTCGTGGCGTAAATCTGTAATGTTAGGGAGAGACATGTCTAATTTTTGTTGAACGCCTATTAGATGACAATCTTAGTTTTTAATTTCCCTAAAAACCGTATTTCCTTTCCACAAAATAGAAATAGTAAAAAATATCTCGGAACTTTTTCATTATAAAAATGATATCAAGACCTTGAGAACCTAAAAAAATGGTGGCATTTTCCTGTATTGTTTTAATTAAGGGGCGTTCAAGTTTGTAATGGCTATTTGAGGGCAGATTGTGAACCATAATTATTAAAATTAGGTGTTCGTAGTAGCAAAAACAAACGAAGTGCCGTTTTTCCTGTGACTTCTACTTTGACCAGTGACTTTCTAATTCTTGTTCTGATATTGTTTTTTACGATTCGAAGAAGAGGAATTATGGTGACCTGTTTTTTAGTTGGTGACTTCTCGTGTCACAGGACTCAAGGTCAAATGCCGCACGCACGTGAAAAAAAGTGTTTAGTTCAAACTGCTGAATAAAACACAGAAGAAGAGCGAAGGAGAGAGGGGTTTTAGTTTATGCAGTATTCTAAGAGAGAGCGAGAAAAGTATGTGTGAAGAAAATTTTAATAAGCGAGCGATATTTTTTGATAATATGCGGCATTTTCAATGCGGTTTTTCAGTTTTAACTAACTGTTTTTGCCAAAACAGTTTCTCTCAATCATTTTGGCTAGCAAAATTTTGTTTGGAATGTGTTTTTTACTGTGTGAGGCAAATATGTATCTCTAGATGATATTTTGAGCTATTTTTTGCCATTCTGCTTTTTCATTTTAGCTTTTTTCGCTTTTTCATTTTTTTTATTGTAATCGGGGTCTTTCGCTGGTTTTGCTTAGTCTTGTTAGTGTATTTGATGATCTATTAATTTCATTGAAATTGATTTTTGAGTTGTGTTTGATAAAAAAGAATAGAGAAATCTTTATCAAACTTTCGTCATTCTGGTCCTGTTTTTTGATAAGATTTTAGCCCTTTCTTCTGATTTTGCGCTTCTTTTCATTGGTTTTTTGTTCCCTAGCTGATTAAGAGTTGTTTAGTTGTTTAGTAAGTGCTGTTATCAAGAAGCGACATGTCAAGGTCATATAGTGCAGTTTATAATACATAATGAAAAATACGTTTTTGTAATTTTGTCATGTTTCGTTATTTGCTTCTTTAATTGTTGGTTAGCGGGCCTCTGGCAGTCGATGTGTCTGGCAATTAAGCTGGTTCCCCAATTAAGCAGCAAAAAAGATTGTCTCAATATAGTTGTTGGGCAGCAGAATTTAGCATTTTGTAGGAAATTTTGTAAACCATAAATTTTGTTGTTTCTTTTTTGTTTCTCAGTTCTCTCAGTGTGCACCGTTTCTAAGGTTTTTTTTCAATTGGTGGTCTTTTATGGAATGAAAAAAGTTTAATTGCAAGTTTTTCTCAATAATTGTTTTGGGGTCGCAATTTGTGACCGTACTTTCTGAATTTTTGAATTATATTAATTTGCTCATGTTTATTTTACTATTATTGTTTTCAAAATAACGACCATAATTAAAAAGAGGAACTTTTTGTTTAGTGAGTAATTGGCTTGGGCCTAAGTTGATATCTACTTCGAGTCGGTTACGGAGTCTTCGGGCTATGTTTTTTCTTTTGAATATCAGCCGTTTCACTTATAGCAAAATCAGGCTGCACGTGATTATTAAATCTTAAAATCAACGAGGGATAGGCCACCTTTTTCAGATCAAATTCTCTCAGAGATTGACCGTCATACATTTTTAGCGACAAATTCGTTTGACTCCTCATCGAAAAGTGAGGAATCTATGTTTCATTAGACATTGAGACACAGTAAGCAAATGGCTGAGTATGTTCGAGCCTTGATAACTTTTGCTGCATGTCAAAACAATAGTAACGTTCTTTAACTAGTTAAGAGTTTACGGGGGACGTAGGTGCTAGAATTGCGGATACGTATACTGATAGAGCAGCAAGAGTACTGAAGAAGCTGGTTCGAACCTGACCACAATCTTCAAACTTTTGTGTTTGTTTGGTGGTTCCTTTTCTCTTGTTGATATTTTTATTTAAGATATCTGAAAGTAGAAGTCGTGGAATTTCTTATTGATGATGTCTGAAAGTAGTCGGCGTTGATGTTCTTATTGATGATGTCTGGACTTTATCGTTGATATATTTATTGCTCTCTTTAATATCTGAATATATCAGATGTCTGAATTTAATGATGTCTCTATGTATGGCTCTCGTCGTTCCTTTTAAAAAAATTCCCAGCTGCAGTTCCTTTGCCCTGTTAATTAAAGTTTGTTTGTTTGTTGTAATGGTAACAAAAGAATCGTTGGTATGTTTTGAAATTGTTGTTTTTTTTAGAAAACTTGATTCGTCTGAACATTATGTAGTCAAACGTGATGATACAATTTTTTGCAGGAATCTTAAACGCTCTTCTTAGAATTTTTTTTAAAAGAATGTGCAAATTTATTGAAAATTTGTTTTTAGCTCACTCACTAAAATAAACCAACGGTTATAAATTTATTAATTAATTTTGAAATAAAAAATGTAACATACTGGTTGAACATTGATGAGAATTATGTTGAATAAATCGCACACCCAGAGTTTTTACACACTTTTTGTAGTTTGCAAGCAAAATTTGTGACTCTTGGTTGCGTTTCAGAATGTCCAATGCCGATCGTTTGTATTGTTCGGTCTGCTGGACTGATCTGCTTCTCAGACCCTGTTTTAAACGCCTGGTGTTTCTCGAAACGAAACCGAATCTCGCTTGAGTTTAAAAACCACGATACCGATTCTGTCTTAAGTTTACATACGACAATACTCCGACCAAAAACGACGATAATGTCAAAAATGATAGGAAAATCCGTCGTTTTTGGCTAGAAAAAACGGTGATACCGAAGATTTTGTATGTTAAAATTTCTCAATTCCGGATGGCACGCGCTCTCTGCGACAGGATGGGGAGGCAGAAAAAGATGTCGTGGTCGGTAACACGGGTCAAAAGAGTTCAATAAACTGAAGTTTAAATTAAAACGAAAACTGAAAAAGAAAAGAAAATAGCTCGTATGTATAGTACTTGTCTATGCGAAAATATACAGAGAAAAAATAGATTAGCTAAAAACACTTTAACTCATTGACATGTGAGTATATTTTGGGTCTGAAACCCCGACGTGATTTTCTATTTTCGTTATTTTCATGAGAATCAGTATATGGCCCAGACAAAATCTAATTCATCAGTTGGAGGTCAGTGGATGTTAAAATCAAGCTTTTGTTGGTGGGAGAATTTAACTTCTGACATCTGATTGATAGGTCAACAAGATAATGATAGCGCCAGGACAAAATTAGAATCGAGTTTAGTTTTTTGGCCATCACATAACGATTTAGCAATAGAGTTCGCCAGGTAAGTTTTTCCTTTGTTTTCTGAAATTTGAATAAATTAACTTTTAAGTTCCTTAAAGTTCTTTCAAAACCATCACATCAGCCAAGGGTCTATAGTGGGAAGTAAACGAGGCGTATCAATCTCGCCGACTTTGACCCATCATATGTGTGTGTGTGTGTGTGTGTGTGTGTGTACGTTTGTGTGTGTGCTTGTGTGTGTGTGCGTGCGTGTGTCTTTCTGCGTGTGTGCGTGTGCGTGTGTATGTGTTTTTGTGTATGTTTGTGTGTTTGAATGTGTGTGTGTGGGTGGATGCGTATTTGTGTAAGTGTTTGTTCGTGCGTGTATGTATGTGAGAGTGTGTAAATGTTTGTTTGTGCGTGTATGTGTGTGCGCGCGTGTGTGTGTGCATGCGTGTGTTTGTGTTTGTGTGTGTATGTGTGTTTGTGTGTTCGCGTTTGCGTTTGCGTGTGTGTCCGTGTTTCTGCGTGTGTATGTTGGTTTTTCTTTGTGTGTCTCTGTGAGCGTGTGTTTGTAGTTTTCTTTGTGTAAGTGTGTGTGTGAGTGTTTGTGTGTTTGTGTGTTAGCGTGTGTATGTGTATGTGTGTGCAAGCGCGTGTGTGTCCGTGTGTGTGTGTTTGTGTGTTTGCGCGCGTGTTTGTCCATGTGTGTGTATATGTGGGTGTATGTGCGTTTGTGACTGTTTATGTGTGTTTTTGTTTGTTTGTGCGTGTATGTACATGTGTGTGCGTGTGTGTGTGTTTGTTAGTTTATGTGTGTGTGTTTCTTTTTGTATATGTGTGTTTGTGTGTGTGTCTGTGTGTGTGTGTGCGCAGGTTTGTGCGCGTGTGTGTGTGTGTTCGTGTATGTGTGCATGTGTGTTTGTGCCTTTGTGTGTGTGTTGTTGTTTGTGGGTGTGCGGCGTGTGTCTGTTTGTGTGTGTGTATGTGTGCGCGTGCAGCTCGATTGTGCGTGCGTGCGTGTGTGTGTGTTTGTTTGTTTGTTTGTGTGTGTTTGTTTTGTGTGTATATGTGTGTTTGCGTGTAAATGTGTGTGTGTCTGTGTGTGCGTGCGTGTGTATGTGTGCGCGTTTGTTTGCGCGTGTGTTTGTGTTTGCGTGTGTACGAATGTGCGTGGATGTTTATAATTGTGTGTTTGAGTTGGTATGTGTTTCTGTGTTTGCGTGCGTTTTTGTGTGTTTCTGTTTGTGTGCTGGTGTGTATGTGTTTGTGCGTGCGTGTGTGTCTGCCTGTGTGTGTGTGTGCGCGCGCGTGTTTGTATGTGTTTGTGTCTGCGTGTGTATGTGTGTATTTTGTGTATGTGCGCGAGTGTTTGTGTGTATTTGTGCGTGTGTGTGTGTGTGTGTGTGTGATTGTTTTTGTATATGTGTGTTAGTGTGTGTGTGTATGTGATCGCGCAGTTCGATTGTGCGTGCGTGTGTGTGTGTGTGTGTTTGCGTGCGTTTGTTTTGTGTGTGTAGGTGTGTTTGCGTGTGTGTGTGTGTGTCTGTCTGTGTGTGCGTTTGTATGTTTGAGCGTTTGTTTGCGTCTGTGTGTGTGTGTGCGTATGTATGAATTTGTGTTTATAATTGTGTGTGTGAGTTGGTATATGTGTCTGTGTGTGCGTGCGTTTTTGTGTGTTTCTGTGTGTGTGCTAGTGTGTACGTATTTTTGCGTGCGTGTGTGTATGTGTGTGTGTCTGCGTGTTTGTGTTTGTGTGTGCGTGCGCGAGTGTTTGTGTGTATTTGTGCGTGTAAGTACGTTTGCATTTATGCGCGCGTTTGTGTGAGCGTACGTGTGTGTGTGTGTGTGTGTGTGTTTGTTTGTTTGTGTATATTTGTGTTTGTGTGTGTTTGTCTGTGTGTGTGTGCGCGCGTTTGTGCGTGTGTCTGTGTTCCTGAATATATATTTGTGTGTGTGTGTTTGTATTTGTGTGTGTGCGGCGTGTGTGTGTTAGTGTGTGTATGTGTACGTGCGCAGTTCGAGTCTGGGTGCGTGTGTGTGTGTGTTATGTGTGTGTTTGCGTGTGTCCGCGCGCTTGTGTATGTATGTATGTGTGTATGTGTGTGTGTGTGAGCGTGTTTATGTGTGCGCGCGCAGTTCGAGTGTGCGTGCGTGTGTGTTTGTGTGTGTGGGTGTGTGTTTCTGTGCGTTTGTTTTGTGTGTATGTGTGTGTGTGTGCGTGTGTATGTTTGCGCGCGTGTGTGTGTGGGTGTGCGTTTGTGTATGTATGAATGTGCATGGGTGTTTATAATTGTGTGTGTGAGTTGGTATGTGTGTCTGTGTGTGCGTGCGTTTTTGTGTGTTTCTGTGTGTGTGTGCTAGTGTGTATGTGTTTGTGCGTGCGTGTTTGTGTACGTGTGTGTCTGCCTGTGTGTGTGTGTGCGCGCGCGCTCGCGTGTGTATATATGTGTGTGTCTGCGTGTGTGCGTGTTTGTGTGTGTGCGTGTGTTTGTGTGTGTGTGTTTGCATATGTATGTGTCTGTGTGTCTGCGTGTGCATGTGTGCGCGTATGTCTGTGCGTGTGTGTGTGTGTGTTTTCATATGTGTATGAATGCGTATATTTGTGTGTGTGTGTGCGTGGGTGTGTGTGCATGTGTGTGTATGCGTGCGCGTGCGCGCGTGTTTGTGTGCGTGTGTGTTTAGGTATGTGTTTGTGTTTGTGTGTGTGTGTTTATGTGTGTGTGTGTTTGCTTGTGCCTCTTTGTGTGTGTCTGTGTGTGCGTGTGTATATGTGCACATGTGTTTTCCCGGGTATAAGAGTGTGTATGGGTGTGTGTTCGCGTGTGTGTGAGTCTGTTTTTGTGTTCGTGTGTGCGTTCGTGTTTGTGTGCTCGCACGCCTGTGTTTGTTTTTGTGTGTGAGTGTGTATGTATGTGTGTGTAAGCGTATGCGCGAGTGTGTGTGTAGGCGCGTGAACGTGTGTTTGTTCGTGTATGTGTGTATGTGTGGGAGTGCGTTTTTGTGTGTGTGTGTCTGCGTGTGTGTAAGTATGTATGTGTTTGAGTGTGAGGGCGCGCGAGTGTTAGTGTGTATTTGTGCGTGTGTGAGCGTGCTGGTTTGTGTATATGTGTGTTTGTGTGTTTTGGTCTGTGTGTGTGCGCGCGTTTGTGCGTGTGTGTGTGTTCCTGTATGTATGTGTGTGTGTTTTTATTTGTGTGTGTGCGGCGTGTGTGTGTTAGTGTGTGTATGTGTGCGCGCAGTTCGAGTCGGCAAGCTTGTGTGTGTGTGTGTGTTTATGTGCGGTTGTTTAGTGTTTATGTGTGTGTTTGCGTGTGTGTGTGTGTGTGTGTGTGTGTGTGTGTGTGTGTATGTGTTTTTGTGTGTGCGTGCGTTTGTTAGTGCGCCTGTGTTTGTGTTTGTGTATGGGTTTGTGCGTGTGGGTGTGTGTATGTGTGTGCCTGTGTGTGTGCATGTGTGTGTATGTGTGTGCGTGTGTGTATGTGCGTATGTGTGTTTGCGTGTGTATGTGTGTGTGTCTTTGTGTGCGTGTGTATTTGTGCGTATGCTTGCGCGTGTTTTTGTGTCTGTTTTCGTGTGTCTATGAATGTGTATATGTGTTTGTGCGTGTGTGTGTGTCTGGTCTGCATGTGTGTTTGTGTATGCGTTCGAGTTTGCGTTAGCACGCGTGTGTATTTGTGTTTGTTTGTGGGTTTGTGGCTGTGTGTGTGTGTGTCTGTCTGTCTGTCTGTCTGTGTGCGTGTGTGTATGTGTGTGTATTGTTTGTGCGTATGTTTCCTTTTGCGAGTGTGCATGTGTTTGTTTGTTTGTTTGTGTATGTGTGCTTTTGTTTCTGATTGTGTTTGAGTGTGTATGTGTGTTTGTATGTGTGTGTTTGTGCATCTGTGTGTTCGTGTGTGTGTTTGGGTGTGTATGTTTGTGTGTCTGTATAACTGCGTGTGTATATGTTCACTTACATGTGCGATTTTGTGTTTAAATGTGCGTGTTTGCGTGTGTGTGTGTGTGTGAATGTGTATGTGTATGTTCGTGCGTGCGTGTGTGTGCATGTGTTTGTGTTCGTGCGTGCATGTGTGTGCATGCGTGTGTGTTTGTGCGCGCGTGTGTGTGTCTATGTGCGTGTTTGTGTAGGTCTGTGTTTTTGTTTTTGTGTGTGTTTGTGCGTTTGTGTGTGTGTGTGTTTGCATGTGTATGTGTCTGTGTGTCTGCGTGTGCATGTGTGCGCGTATGTCTGTGCGTGTGCGTGTTTTTTCATGTGTGTATGAATGTGTATTTGTGTGCGCGCGTGCGCGCTTGTGTGTGTGCGTGTGTGTTTAGGCATGTGTTTGTGTGTCTG
Source organism: Convolutriloba macropyga (assembly GCF_964194025.1). Classification (NCBI taxonomy): domain Eukaryota; kingdom Metazoa; phylum Xenacoelomorpha; order Acoela; family Convolutidae; genus Convolutriloba; species Convolutriloba macropyga. Next base: position 46,471,674 of record NC_134471.1, read on the forward strand.
CGTGTGTGTTTATGTGTGTGTGCGTGTGCGTTTCTGTGTGTGTGTGTTTGCGTGTGTCTCTGTGTGTTTGTATGTGTGTGCGTGTGTATATGTGCGCATGTGTATTCCCGTGTATATGAATGTGTATGGGTGTGTGTGCTTTTGTGTGTGAGTCTGTTTGTCGGTTTGTGTGTGCGTGCGTGTTTGTGTGAGCGCGCGCCTGTGTCTGTGTTTGCGTGTGTGTTCGAATGTGTATGTGTGTTTTCATGCGTGCGTGTGAGTGCATGTGTGTGTGTGTGTGTTTGTGCGTGCGTGTGTGTGCATATGTGTGTGCGTGTGTGTTTGTGTGTCTGTGTGTGTATGTGTTCGCGTACGTTTGCGCTTTTGTGCGTAAATGTGTGTGTTTGCGTGTGTGTATGAATATGTATATGTGTGTTCGTTCGTGCGTGTGTGTGCATGTGTGTGTGCTCGTGCGCGCGCGTGTGTGTCTATGTGCTTGTTTGTGTAGGTATGTGTTTGTGTTTGTGTGTGTGTGTGTTTGTGTGTTTGTGTGTGTGCGTGTGCTTATTTGTGTGTGTTTGCATGTGTATTTGTCTGTGTGTCTGCGTGTGTATTTGTGTGTGTGTGTGTGTGTGTGTGTGTGTGTGTGTGTGTGTGTGTGTGTGTGTGTGCATATGTGTGTGTTCGTGCGCGTGCGCGCGTGTGTGTGCGCGTGTGTTTTTAGGTATGTGTGTGTGTTTGTGCGTGTGGGTTTATTTGTGTGTGTTTGCTTGTGTCTCGCTGTGTGTGTGTGTCTGAGTGTGCGTGTGTAAATGTGCACATGTGTTTTCCCGGGTATAAGAATGTGTATGGGTGTGTGTTCGCGTGTGTGTGAGTCTGTTTTTGTGTTCGTGTGTGCTTTCGTGTTTGTGTGCGCGCACGCATGTGTTTGTGTTTTTGTGTGGGTGTGTGCTTATGTGTGTGTAAGTGTGTGCACGTGTGTGTGTTTTAGCGCGTGTGTGTTTTTGTGCGTGTATGTGTGAGCGCGTGCGTTTGTGTGTCTGCCTGTGTGTTGCATGTGAATTTTTTTGTCTCTTTGTGTGCGTGTGCGTGTGTATATGAGCGCGTCTGTTTGCGCTTGTGCGTGTGTGTGTGTTTGTTTCCTTGTGTCTATGAATGTGTATAAGTGTTTGTGCGTTTGTGCTGGTATGTATCTTTATATGTGTTTGTGTGTGCGTGTGTGTATGTGTGTGTTTTGTTTGTATGTATGCTTCATTTTCCGAGTAAGCATGTATATTTGTTTGTTTCTTTGTTTGTGTGTGTGCTTGCATTTGTGATTGTTTTTGAGTGTTTATGTGCGTTTGTATGTAAGTGTTGATGCGTGTGTGTGTGTGTGTTCATGTGTAAATTTGCGTGTGTATATGTGTGTGTCTGCTTGTGTATGTGTTCGCGTGCTTTTGCGCTTGTGTGTGTAAGTTTATGTGTGTGTGTGTTTGCGTGAGTGTATGTATGTGTATGTGTGTGCGTGTTCGTGCGTGCGTGTGTGTGCTTGTGTGTTTGTGTGTGTTTGTGCGCACGCGTGTGTGTGTTCATGTGTGTTTGTGTGTGTGTGCACATGTACGCGTGTGTTTTCCCGTGTGTCTGTTTGCGTGTGTGTATGAATATGTGTGCATGTTCGTGCGCGTGTGTGTGTGGGCGTGTATGTTCAGGTATGTAATTGTGTTTTTGTGTATTTTTGTCTGTGTGCGCGTGTGTGTGAGTGTTTTTTTGCGTGCGTGTCAGAGTGTGTGTGTTTGTGTGTGTGTATGTGTGTGTGTGTGTTTGTGTGTGTGTGTGTGTGTGTGCATTTTTGAGTGAGTGCGTGCGTGTGTGAGTGCGTGTGTGTTTGTGTCTGTGTGTGTGTGTCTTTGTGTGCGTCTGTATTTGTTCGTATTTTTGCGCGTGTTTGTGTGTGTGTGTGTTGGCGTATGTCTTTGAATATGTATAGGGGTTTGTGCGTGTGTGTGTGTGTGTGTCTGCATGTGTGTTTGTGTGTGCATTCGAGTTTGTGATTGCGAGCGTGTGGATTTGTGTTTGGGTGTGGGCGTGTATGTGTGTCTGTGTGTACGTGTGTGTGTGTTGTTTGTGTGTATGGTTACTTTTGCGAGTGTGCATGTATGTTTGTTTGTTTGTGTGTGTGTGTGCTTGTGTTTGTGATTGTGTTTGAGTGTGTATGTGTGTTTGTATAAGTGTGTTTGTGCGTTTTGGTGATCGTGAGTGTATTTGCGTGTGTATGTGTGTGTCTTCATGTCTGCGTGTGTGTGTTCACGTACGTTTGCGCTTTTGTGTGTAAGTGTGTGTGTTTGCGTGTGTGTATGAATGTGTATGTGTGTGTTCATGGGTGTGTGTGCATGTGTGTGTTCGTGCGTGCGTGTGTGCGCCTTTGAGTGCGTTCGTACGCGCGCGCGTGTGTCCATGTGCGTGTTTATGTAGGTATCTGATTGTGTTTGTGTGCGTGGTTGTGCGTAAGTGCCTGCGTAAGTGTTTGTTTGTTTTTGTGTGTGTGTGCTTGCGTTTGTTATTGTGTTTGAGTGTGCATGTGCGTTTGTATATGTGTGTGTTTATGTGTGTGTGTGTTTGTGTGTGTATTTGCGTAAGTATGTGTGTGTGTGTCTGCATGTTTATGTATTCGCGTGCATTTGCGCTTGCGTGTGTAAGTGTGTGTGTGTTTGCGTGTTTGTATGTATGTGTATGTGTGTGCGTGTTCGTGCGTGCGTATGTGTGCTTGTGTGTGTGTGTGTTCGTGTGCGCGCAATTGTGCGTGCGTGTGTGTGTGCGTGTGTGTTTGTGAGTGTGTGCACATGTGCGCGTGTGTTTTTCCGTGTGTGTTTGCGTGTGTGTATGAATGTGTATGTGCATTTGTGCGTGCGTGTGTGTGTGCACATGTGTTTGTGTTTATGTGTGGGTGTGTGCATGTGTGTGTTGGTGTGTGTGATCGCCCGCTTGTGTATGTGTTTGTATGTGCGTGCATCTGTGTGCGCGTGTGGGTGTGCCTGTGTGTATGCTTGCGTTTGTGTGTGTGTGTCTGTTTGTTTGTTTTTGTGTTTGTGTGATTGTCTTTTCGTGTTTGTTCTTGTGTTTGTGTTTCTGTGTCAATGTATATGTGTGTTTGTGTGTGTGTGTGTGTGTTTGTGTTTGTGTATACGCATGCGCGTGTGTTTGCGCGTGTTTGTGTGAATATGTGTGTGAGTCTGTGTGAGTCTGTATGTGTGTTTGTGTGTGCATGCGTGCGTGTGTGCGCGCGCGTGTGTGTGCCTGTGTGTGAGTGTGCGCGCGCGTGTGTGTGTGCATGTGAGTGTATTTAGAGTGTGTTTGTGTGTGTGTGTTTGTGTATGTGTGTGTGTGCGTACGTGTGCGTGAGTGTTTGTGTGTGTGTGTGTATGTGTGCGCGCGCATTTGTGTATCCGTTCGTGTGTGTGTTTGTGTGTGCGTGTGTTTGCGTGTGTATGTGTGCTCGTGTGTTTGCGCGTGTGTGTGTTTGCGTGTGTGTGAATGGATTTGTATGGATGTGTTTGTGCGTGTGTGTGAGTCTCTTTGTGTGTTTGTCTTTGTGTGTGTGTGCTTGCGTTTGTTATTGTGTTTGAGTGTGTATGTGCGTTTGTATGTGTGTGTGTTTATGTGTGTGTGTGTGTTTGTGTGTGTATTTGCGTAAGTATGTGTGTGTGTGTCTGCATGTTTATGTATTCGCGTGCATTTGCGCTTGCGTGTGTAAGTGTGTGTGTGTTTGCGTGTTTGTATGTATGTGTATGTGTGTGCGTGT